>NC_079205.1:65397210-65556523 GCF_026745355.1 Beta vulgaris subsp. vulgaris | reverse complement strand
TCCTATAGTTCTAATATAGTTGAACTAACTAATTTAAACTTTTCGAATATTTGGAGTATGTATATATTATTAATATGCATTTTGCCTGAGAGTAAGTGAGTAACACAATATGAACAAATCGAATAGAAAAATATAATCAAATTCTTTTGGAAAATTCTCATTCCTAACCCTCTGTTTTGGTAATTTATATTTGGTACCAAGAAACTTTTTTTATGAGATGGCCTTGAATTATAGTTTTTCTACAATGATATTAACGATGAAGTTTGTTTAAAAATTTCCTTGATTAACTCTTTTGAGGTTAGTAAAGGTTAATGATCTTTATCAAGGCACAAAATTGCTCAAGAGAAACAAAAATTTGTACAGAGGAATCACAAATCACTCAAAATTTGATTCGAATGGTTATGCATGATTATATTTTGTGTATGAATCTCTGTGCTATTTTGTGCTCTAATGGAATTATCTAACACTAGTTAACCTCAAAAGAACAGAATTAGGGAAAAACGACTTCACAGATTTCATCATTATTGTCACCATATAGAATAACAATACTATAGTGTCATTTGATAGGATAAACTATTTTCTTCGTTAAAATATATAAACAGCCAAAGCACAGGTTTACCATTGAGAATTTCCCAATTCTTTGTTGTTTTTATTTTATAAACTTTCTACCCATCTATCTCTATATGCTATGAATTAATATTAGTAGGAGGGGGTATATTAGGTAATGCAATTATTAGTTATAGGAGTAATACTATAAATAAGAGAACATTAGAAAGGGCTTAGTATGTTGAAAATAGATGAGAAACTGGGTGAGCTTTTAAGAGTTCATTTTGGGAGAAAATCAAGCTTAATAAACTTTTTTCTGTATTTTTCAGTTTAACAACCAAATACTCATCATCTTCCTTAGTATCTGTCATCAATGGTGTCAAAGTTATGTTAATTCATAACAGTATATAGCATGAGAACTAGCTAAATCATATTGTTTCAAAGAACTGTCTTTTTTTCTAATATAGAGTTAAACATATGATGCAGTGATATGAAAGATAAGCTTGCACTACGTAACTTTCAAGAGCAGCAAAAGCCTAGTAGTTAAGTCAAAAAAAATTGTTGAAAAGGTCGAGCCTAGTAAAATCTATGTACACTTGTCCAAAGAAACTACCTGAATATATGTCTTCACTAATGTTTATAACACGAGAGGCCTTGCTTATACCACCACGTGTTACATGGAAAACTCTATCAAAAACATCTGGATGTCCATAATGCATGCGAACCCTGCACAAATTGTGACCAGTATGTCCAGCACATCAGAATTAAAAAGGATTGCAGCAACCTAAGCCAACTCTACAGCAAATCCTCACTAGTAAAGAACTTACTTCAGTGGATTAGCAAGAACTCGCTGTCCAAGAGTTACAAAGCAAGATTCTTGATTAGACATAAATGAAGCCAATGAAGAAACACTGCATAGAAAAGCACAGAAACGGGCTGTGTAAGCATCACAGTACAAATGCATGATTCACAGACTTGCAAACATGAGTGTTACATGACAGACAACTATGTATAAGAATGTAGTAAATATACATAGGAATGGTGTGTGTGTGTGAGAATGTACCTTCCAGTAAATACATGTTCTCTGACACCGAGAATTGTTGGAGGACGAATCCCATGATCATGATTGAATTCCTCAAGCAGATTTCTCATCTTTAAAGCCTCTTCGAAATAATTATCCTACGATATCATTCAATCCAAGTGATGAAATTCCTCTATGACAAAGATGAATTACAAGCGTATACTTGCGCCATTTCGAAAAATCAACTAGTAGCACATTAGCATTGCATGTCGAAGCAGCGGTAAGGAAATCTAAGTTCAGTTAATATTGATATCACATTCCTCCATTGCAATCAAGTCAATAAGTGAAACAGAATTCTTTTGGGATAAAAAAGTCCATTCTTTCGTGATCCCTGGAACATTCTGGCACGTGGAAGAAACGATAGAATAGGGAAAGCTAATGCGACTAAACAATTAATTATTCAGTAAAACCATGATTCTTCTGTGATCTAACCACATGTCTAAAACTAGTGGAATTATCATGGTACAACTTCATCTTCTTAAAAAACAATATAATTGGTTAATATAAGATAGAAATCACTTAAATTGCTTACTATCATGATCCAGATATGCCATGATCATCCACTTGGATTGATTGATCAACGTCAAAGTACTGTCTCACAGATGAGCTATTCTTGGCAGCCTAACAAAATTCTCTATACATCATGCAGATACGTGCCACCTTAAAGCGGGAAAAGAAAAAGGAAAATAAAAAGCCACCAGTCCAAATTTGACTCAACAAAGCAATCAAATTGCAGTGGGATATCCAACTTAACTTCTGCTTCTAAACTAATGCTTATACAAATTCCCCTCACAATTGTAGGAACCTATGGGCTTAGCCATCCAGTTGAAGTTTGCAATGAGAAACACGGGATATCATGGCAATGAGGTTAAACAACAAAGGAAGAGCATAAAAATAAAAAAACCCCAAAAGAATGACTCACTCTGGATCATCAACTTCAGATGATGGAGAACCGATACATATTTGAGACAGATAGCAATTTTAATATCTTATCTTCGTACACCACAGCCACCCCCACAATTCCCCCCCCCCCCCCCTCTCATGGAAATATGTCAAATTTTTACTTATAAGAACAATAAGAGTCTCAGAATACAGCAGATTTTTCCAGGAGACGTAGGAAACATTAATCAAAAACACAAATTATTTGCGCAAAAGTAACTAAGGAAAGACATCTCCGAAAGCAAAAGCAGTAGGAAACATTAATCATAAAGAACCACAAGATAGCAACCTGATTCATGTCAATAGTCTGTATTGCTTGTCCACGAGTAAAGATAACAGCATGATTTTGATTTTCAGGCTTTCCTTCACCAAGTTTTGGATTTCCTGGCATCTTAACAGAGTAGATTTCCTGGAAGCAACAATGAGCTCATATATATGTCAATGACACATGAGAGGTAATGCAAACAACAGAAAAGAACAATATCTTAGACAAAAAACACAAGCTTGAATATTTTAATGTCTCACACAAAAGAAAAAAGTCATCCATGGCGCGTCACAATATAAAGTTAATACTTCATTTGTAAGTCTTTAAATCAATTAGCACCTTTTATTACGAAACTTAATTCTTTCTCTCAGTATACTTGTCAAGAATTTGTTAACTTTAATTTGGGATAGTGGGAGTAGCATGGAACATAATAAAACAACAGAGATGCATATTATGTAGTGGAGCAACCTCATCAATATCACATGCCAGTCTATGTGACAGCATGCAAACCATTTCAACTCCTCCAGACATTTATTTGTTGGAAATTTCAAGTAAAATAAGCCCAAATCTTAACTTTAGCAGGAGGACTGTTTCCTCAATGGCCCAATCTGACCACCAGAAATTTGTGTCTAAGCCCTTGCAAATGGAGACAGGGGCAATGGTCTGGTAGAGCAAAAATTACTAGTAGACGCGGCAACCAAACTGGTGAAGGTGGTGTGAGTGAGGAAAAAGGTTTGGTGATGAGGAGAACTTATAGAGCATATAAGCATAATAGCAGCGGCTATGGTTTGGAGGGAGTTGGATTGAGGGCTTTGAGCAGGTGAGATGTTATTGAGGTGTCAGTGGTTTTAAGGAAAGAGAATCAAGGAAGAGTTGTGCATTCTATATCTTCTATTTAAGAACCCTGATGTAATAAAAGAAATTATGTTTTCTTTACCGAACAGAAGTACTGATACCGTTTCCCGTTACCTTTCCTTTTCTCCCGTGTAAAAGCCCGAAATATTGTGATAGGAAAGCACTAAACCCTTCTAGCACCACTATACCAATAGCAGCCTGACTATGATGTAATGCAAAGATGAAAGAGAAGATCTCTATTATATATGGCAACAGAGGGGGGACACGAAAAAAATAGAAAAAGGAAAAAAAAGGGATGTAACTACCTAAATAATTGAAAAAAATAAAAAAATAAATAAAGGCACAACAAAAAAAACAGCGAAATTTACAACAGTCAGTTAATTCCCTTTCAACTATATTTTTGAAAAAAAATTAAATCCTAATTTAGTGGGATCAACTGAATAAAACTTTTAAAACCCCTGATTTATTAGATGTAATTAGCAATTAATTTAATTTTCTACATGTTTTCACATGCATCATGTGCATATAAGGCTAGTAACATCAAAAGACATCAACACTGTTTTATCACTCATTTAAAAGCACACAAAGAATTTGTCAAACTAAGCATCCCTACATAATTATCTACAAAGCACTGCAATAATCCCAGGATGCAGCACTGAAATGGTAGTTAGGGATGAAAGATTTACTTTATCCTGTCCGTTGATGTCTGCCTTCACAAGTTTGGAGTAGTACTCAGTCTGCACTTTCCCATCCCTCATAGTTTCCACAACATCAATGAAAGCTACTCGAAGAGCTTCGTTTCTAGCAAAACAAGCAACCCGCAAAATTCAGATTAAAAAAATTCCATTTGAGGAATGGATGAAGGTAAGACTCTGCATACAGCTCATCTAGTATTCTAGAGATAGACATTTAATAACCTTTGCATGAGCAAAGAAATATCCGCAGCCTCAGGCTTCCCCTCTTCTTTCTGCTTTCCATAGATTTGGCATGTAACTACATATGTAAACTTCAAATCTGCCTGAGCACGTGCTTCAGGTGATAGCTCAAAGCCCTGGACATTAAGGGAGTCATTGCCTGATATTGGAGCTTCCAGATCTGCTTTCAGTGAAAGAAAACACATGTTGGAAATCTGATTGAAAAAGCATTGAAGGAATCATAAAAAACACACCTCCAGAAGCAATTTTCTCCAAGTAGGTCTGCAGCATGAGGGCTTTTCGGTAGTACATCATTCCACGAACTGCAAATAAAATGTAAGCCATGCACAAATGAAATTCATGCCAGAGAGAACTAAGAAGAATTAAAGATAGTAGCCAGCACAAGTATGTTTAATGCAAATATAACCGCTGATGGATGTAAACATAACACCAACAATTGAACATGAAACATAAAAGATCAAGTTAGACAGTCACAAAGATCACATGGTAATAATCCATCTATCCCTTATTGTTTTTAATGGTAGAGTTCGGGAGAAAATTTCAGGCTAAAAAATATAGGTGGGGCATAACATGCGATACTTCAAATTTCATAAATGGAGAATGGGGAATACAGCCTTCTTGGGGATAAAAAGGCATGAGTTAAGATTTGTTCCCAACTTCCCATAAGGGTATTTCAAGAAATATACAGGTGTTTTAACTTGATACAGAAATTGTAATATCTTTTGGGACATCAACATTAGGGAAGGGTAAAACATGTTAAGGGACGACGGGACTGATAGTAGAGCGTCGAATGGCAATCAGACAGGGTTATACATCCATATTAAATTCCTAAGTGAAAGATCTCATACCAGTTCTTGCTAATGTCTGTCCACGATAGGATGCCCAAAAACGAAGTTCCTCAACATCATTAGGACTGTCGAAAAGGTCTGTTTCCTGTGCATTCTCATCACGTCCAATTCGAGCAAGAAAATTCTTCCATTCATCTGCGCAACATAGTGCATTAATTCATATGCAATAGCTGTAACCCAAAGAGTAATGCATTATCTAACTATGAACTTCACTTCAAAAAGAGTTGTAAACCAAATAGTGCCTCTTACAGAGTAGCACATTCAGCATGCCACTGACGATAAAGCACCATGATATTTATTTTCCCACCTTAATCACATCATCCAATAAACTCCAATCCCCCATAATGGGAATATTGCAAAACCAAATCAGTATAAAAAGTTATGAAAATGTACCACAAGGATTCCCCCTACAGAGTGTAGCACATTTGTGATGGAACTAATGCTAAAGCACCACAAATTCAATTTCCCCCCCTCAATGAAAAGATCCAAAACTCAAATCCTTGCCTGTCAAGCATTGACGAATTGAAGCCTCATTTCCAATCTAGGAGGATTAATACTCAGTAGTCAGTGCTCATAGTGGGCACATCGCAAAACCATATCATTCACACCAGAGGTTAATAAAATTATCACTCCAACACAAATACCCCCCCCCCGGCCGGCCCAGGTCCTCCCTCACCAGTCATCAATGCCCCAGTTTGACATAGATTTTGGCCCAAAAGAGATGTCAAAATACCCATGCCAATGTCCAATTGTCCAAGTATGGTTCTAAATGTCAGATTTGGTCGCGATTGCAGTAACAGTCACGGAACCACTCTTGTAGGTAATGCAGATGGTTTGCAAATGTTTCAGCCTATTATCTCAATCGTGGTAAGCTCAAGAACCTGCAGATGGTGATGTAGCCTAGATTTAATAATATGAGACCGAGTGACATAGCTCCCAGTGTCTACTATCATCGTAACCTACTCAAATGCTCCTCCAAAATGATGCCTAAAGCCATCCTCCAACTGCTATAACAATTGGCCAAACAACCATATGCAAGGGCATGTTGCTGACAAGGTGGCGCTCAGCACTGTTGGCAACTGGTCCGATGAGAGTAAAAAAACCTCAAGCTAATAATATTGGTCACTGGATACTCCCAGGGTAATCAGCATTTTTATCTCTTTCATTACTGTTGCAATGTCACTTTAGCCAATAATAATGACTCCAAAACTACTCTGTGGCCAAACTAATTACCATTGCCCCACTGACAGTGTGATGCTGCAGTTTATAAGCTGAGAGAGAGAGGAGCACCACCATAAATTTGCCATAAGTGGTCTCCAGGTACATAGTGAAGGTGAAGTTGGTCCAGACGAGGAGGCATTGGTGACCTAGCAGATGGGATCAAGATGAAACTTCCAAGAAGATTCTTGATTGTGTCAGACTAGTTCAAGCACACCAGCATAGACGATCTCATTTTAGAAATGAGTGCCATTAAAATCTAAGTATCTAAGTACAAATTAATAAAATATTATAAAAGGTTGAAAGTTCAAAATACACAAGTAACTGACTCGAATAAGATTCAAGATGATATAGACTAAATCCGGAATATTGAAACTGCATCAGATACTAAAAGATGTAGACTAGATCAGCTTGGTCAGGTGAATATAGCCTAAGAAGCCCTAAAAAGAGTCCCATGCAATAAAAAAATACTTTAAAAGACAATTTATTGCGCAGAATAGTATGTAAGCATACCTGGATATATTTTCTGAAGGTAAAATAGAATGGATATTCCATCCTCATTTTTCTTACGCAATTCATCCATATGATAAAGCACTGTCTCTGAATAATACGGAGTAAATACACTGCAAAATGAGCAAAGAAAGAGCAAGCCATTCAGTTCTCATCCCTTAACAAAAGACAAAAGCACAGATACTGGTAATAGAAAACAAAAGCAGCGTAGTCACCTAAAGGACATCATCTCACGCACAGCCTTTACTGGAGGCATATCCATGAACAAGGAATTTGTGAAAAATTGGAGCCTTCTGCGGGCCTCAAGATTCTTTGGTATGTTTGATGCAGAATCTTTGATTGTCAATAGTGAATACAATCTTTTGATTTGAGCCTTCTGCAAGTTTAACATTGTAACGTTGTCATTCTCAATGACAAACAACAGTTGATCACAAATATCATTTGGGAAGGAGAGGCGATCGAAGAAAGATTAGGCCGTACCAATTCAGGGTCTTTAGGCCACTTCAACTTCGAGAACAGACTACCTTCTGCTCGCGCTTTCGACAGCGCATTCCATGTCTGCATATGGTCCCTGCACGTACATATTAAATCAGATATTTACAAGTCATTCCCTGTTTACATGTCCCCCTGATTGTGGGGATATATAACAAAAGAGCTCATGATGTCACAAGATCGGGCTCTAACCTCATGTTCACTGCAAGGACATCGTAACGTATAACGTCATAGAGATCCTGAATTGCTTTAACAGCACCCTTCTCAAGATCGGCTGTCCCTGAACCTTTCTGTTTCACAGGACACATAACCAAAAGCAAGGCTATCTGAAACTGGATGCCACTTACAGGGAGAAACAATAACTAGACATATGTATCGACTATCAACAGAGAGCACACAAGCACCATAAGCCTAAGACAATACCATATCTCATATAAGAGCTAAAACATGGCACAATTGCTAGTTAAAAAATATATATTGAAAAAGAGTGATCCAGAATTTAGGGGTGCTTATCGAGCGAGCCGAGCCCGAATAGTAATGGGCTCGGCTCGAGCTCGTTTAACTTTTCATGGGCTCGGCTCGGCTCGTGAGCTCGCCGAGCTTGGGGGAGCCGAGCTCGGCTCGAGCTCGTGATTAGAATTTGCGGCTCGAGCTCGGCTCGTGAGCTCGATTAGGCTCGGCTCGTGAGTTCGTTTAGGCTCGACTAATGAGCTCGGCTCGGCTCGAAGTAGGACCAACACAACTTGGCAAACATATATCATCATAGAGCCCAATATAGCAGGAAAATGAGCAACCAATACTAGCTTATAGCAAGAGACAAAAAGAAGAGCAACGAAACAGTGGATCATCATAGAGGCCCCCTAAAGAAGGTTTTTAAGTTATATAACTGCCATAAGGTAGTGAAAACTGCCACCTGATGCTTCTGGGTATGAGTAATACGTCATAATAAGATAGCAGCAGCAGCATTTGAGTAATACTTCTGTAATGCAGATTTAGCAATTTTCAAGTCTGGGGGTCTGATGCTCAAAACTCAAAAGTCCAGGATACAGGTCATACTGACACCTAAACCACGGATTCAAGTGCAGTGAACAGCTTCTGATGCTCAAAACTCAAAAGTCCAGGATACAAGGTTGAGAAACATAACTATCATTGATTAGGGAGCATTTAATAAATAAAGTACTTCATTCCAAGAGCCGAAAAGATAAAAAGAATATACCAGTACTCCCATAAGAGCCGTGACTTTCTGGATAACCAGAGACATCTTATTTAGTTCAAAGTCGACATGAATGGACTTCTTTGCTACACACTCTTCAATATCTTCATACACCCTCTCTACCCTGCAGCAAGTCCAAAGTAATTATCGTCTTGCCAATTGCTAAATAGAACGTCAGACATGACAGCAAACTTTCCACTTAGCCTGCAAAAAAACAGTGATATACTGATATTCACTAACCATTTTCGTCCATCTTCCTCCAAGATTTCCATCAGAATAAGCTTTATGGAGTGATAGCACTCTATAACAGCATACTTCATATACTCATCTCTAAAGATTCTGTCCCAAAGCTCCTCTTGAGAATCTCTACTTTCTGCAGCAATATCTCGTGCTAGAAATATCTTGCAAAAATAAGATCAACCAAAAGAAAACAAAAACCCAACGATAAATATATGCCCAAACCACAAGAAAACGACTAGAACAAAATGCCGGGAACAAAGATGGGTATATAAGAATATCAGGAACCTTGCTAGCAAGGAGGAAGAGAGGCCACTGAACCAAAGGCAGATTTCCACTATTTTTAGGCATGAGAAGCAACTCCATTTCCCTGAGAGGATTCGCAAATTGATTTACATCAGAATAGATAAGAAAAAAGAAGATGCTTGAAACACTATAAAATCATAAATGAGCATTGAAAGAAAAAAAATCTGAAGTCTGAGATACTTCCTCCAAACCAAAGTACTGGATCCATATCTTTTCAGGGTTACACATCTTTGACCATAAATATCTTTAGTTACAAATTAATCAAAATTAGAAAAGATTTATCTTTTGAGAATACACATTGAGATGATTCTAACAAGCTACCTCGTGATTACTATATTAATTGTATATGGTGAAACTTTATAAACTGACTCTAAAAAGATGAATCTGATCCAGTATTCTGGGGAGGAGGGAGTCTAAGATAACTGAAGATACACACAAGTTGGTTATGTAATCTTCTTCTCGCAGATTCTTTATAATTTCGTTCCAGAAGGGTGAAAATCGAGCAGCATCTTCCTTGCTTGTTTCAGTAACCTTGATTAGATAGAAGAACAAACTAGTGAGTATTTCGGTGACTTCGGATGTACGAACTGTAACAAGTTTACTTGAGCTAAACAAACCCAACCAGCCACAAGAAGTCCAATCAAATTGCCAAAATATGACAAACTGTACGTATATATAAGATAAAAAGCAACATCCAGATCAACAAACCAAAAGAAACTATAGAATTAGTCATACAGAACATACTTCAGCGTAGAAGCAAGAACTCTGCAGTTTCCTTCCTACAAAGGGCTTAAATTGTTCTAGATCCAGCAGATAGAGAAACAAGTAAACAGCCTCAATCCTTCCTACGAAGGGCTTAAATTGTTCTAGATCCAGCAGATAGAGAAACAAGTAAACAGCCTCAATTAGCTTCACTCATTTGTAAATATTTGTAAATTTAGGCTGGGTTTGCTTTAAGGTAATAGGTTCCACTTTTTCAAACTAGGGATAACTTTCTATAGTCTTCACTCAACTACCTCCTAATTAACTAAGAGAGGCAAGCAAATCCAATTTGTGGCGGCGGTTTGTCAAGTCCTGCATCATTGCACATGGATCAACAAGAAGGTTTGTCAAGCAGCTGCTCTAAGACTTGCTGGCCCCCCTAAAGGAAACAACCATGCCAACCCACGTCAAACTCATGCCGTAATATGCACAGTGCCACCAAATGTACAAACAGTCATGCCGTAATATGCACAGTGCCACCAAATGTACAAACAGCTAGCCAAAACAATGCCATTCATCTGCTGCAATCTAACGCAAAGAATCCACCAGCTCTAAGCTTAAACGAGTTATATTTAGATTGCAAAGACCCATGGTGCAATTCAAGAAACTGTCTTCAAGAACACTGCCTATGAAGCTCTGAGAATTGAACAATACAACACAAGATATTGCATCGCAAGTATTCTTAAGTAAAGTGAGTAGCTACAATGACAAGTGAAAAGATCAACAATAGCAAATAATGATTCAATCTCTAAGAAAAAACCGTTATACTATCTTCCATCTCAGAAACCACAAGTATCTTCAGAATCTTCCCCCCTTCTTATAGGTGATAAAGAATAATGTTCAAATTGACACTAATAGGGTCAAAACCTAAATGATAACAAACAACTCAAATATTCCAAGTTTTGCAACAATATTTTGGCCTAAAAACTACACGAGGGCCAGCAGCATATAAAATTTAAAGTTTAAACACAAATGTATACAATTAACCCTAAGAGTCAACAAGAAATGTCTAGGACGGTCTAGCATGGATGAAGATGAAAAGTAAATTGTAGTTCTCGAAAAAAAATAGCGGACTTGCAACACTCCCTTGAAGTCATGAAAGGCTGTGCATGACAGATCAAGGACGGTGCAGAAGTGACATTAAATTCAACCCAGATAACTGAGCCAGGTGTGAAGCTTCCAATTATATGTAATTACTTAACCATGAAGCCAAGCAAACTTATCCGACACAAAACCATCATCTTCAACGGAAAAATGACACTGAAGATCAACAGCAATGTTCCATTGAACCACTAAAATTATGCATGTGAAAGAGGACTGCATATTCACCTATGTCCTTCAGCCGCAACATCTTAATCATATATGCTCCTCAAAATCCCTATACCAAACTAAATGAGACGGTCACCATATTTTAAACTAACAATCACCTAAAGGTAGCATTAGCATCTGAGAGGCGTACATACAATGAATGTTATTGATGCTACTCCTTCTTACCATTTTTGACTGGGGGGACTCTTCACAGCATTGGGAAGAGATCAAATATAATGAGATATAACAAAAGATTACCAATCATGCTCAGATTTATTTAGAAAGTTACAGATGGGAGATCATGAAACCGACCTGACCAGTTGGATAATCTGGCACCCTGCATTTAGAAACGGGTATTCAAATATCAGGAACGGATAGGCAGCTCAAGTAATAATCAACGTAAGGCCGCAGGGTAAAACTATAACAAGTTAGAACAAGAGGAATGTGATAAAAAGTGGGAAAACGGGGAAAACCTTTTAAAAGGTAGAAAGTAAAGTTTGTCCATAAATGCTCTAGGAAACTGCTCAAACAATTGGTGAAGAGCATCCAATGATCGAATCTGTAATGTTACAAAGGATCAAAACTGATAAATGATTCGCAAAATTTCAAAGTAAAATGATAGTTCAAGAATATTGAACATGACATTAATGCAAAGAGGAAGAAGTGATAGCTCATATGCTCACCTCCCCAAGCCGATCTCTTGCCCCCAGCAAAAATCCCCAGATAGCAGATACTATGGTATAGAACACATAGATGTCTAATAGATATATCTGGAACAATATACACAGTGCAGCAGAATATCAGACAAAATAAATAGCACATGCATCAAATTCAATCCCAATACTTATATTTCACTTCTAAGAAAGCACTTCAAAATACATAATCTACGCAAAACACTAATGTAAGTGCTCCAGAATTGTTTGCATCAATTGATTTCAGATCCGCCCTTTTCCCACCTCCAAGTCTAGGGAAGGTGGGAAACAAAAAAGTTGCTCTTACTATATATAAATATAACATATCCACCTCTTACGCAAAAGATAATTGAAGCACATGTGCACAAGGCTCAACATCAGTTATTTTCTCTGAATGTTATAAGTCATACATTTCATAGAAAAAGGTTGCATCCTTAGGATGTGTCAACTTGTGCATAATATTCCCAACTTCACATCTAAATTTTACTGATTCGATATTCAGCAATCCCATCATCCCTCACTCTCCCAACCACATTGCTAAATCCCAAGCCTTCTTTCTTCTAGTGATTGGCAAAACTACTAATGGCTGCCAATGGCTACACATTTACACGACCATGAAGAAACTTGAGGTCACTACCAAACTTATTGCCTTACCCCAGCAACACCATCACCCCAACCCACCCAAAAATCCAAGTCTTATATTCTCTATAAGATACCCTAGCCTAGAAATTATTGAATTATTGAAAAGTTTTCACTTAAAACCATATTGCCCTCAGAAACTTGAAAATAGAACCTGCAACTACCATATCATTTTCCACAATTGATGAGTCATATTTAATATTACTAAATAACAATCATCCCATATAACGGAAACACATGAAGAGCCTTTCCAAACACATGCATATGATAATCTATCTAACTGCGCAGAAAGATAAGAGGAAATGAAATCATGAAAGTAATTTGTCAATAACTATATTTTGGATAAGAATAAAAAAATAAGGAACTTCGATGTCACAACAATTCAGCTGGATAAGGATCCCTATTAAAAGAATTACAACAAACTATACCAATCATCCTGGCCACCTGAAAGCAATTATATACAGAAAACTGATAGACCACGGAAAAGCTGAGGATGTTACTTGGCACCATAGCACCTCTATCCTACAAGCCTTGATACAAAAATATAGTTACTATGCTACCACAGGAGCACCCAAGTCACTACCATAAACGTGCACCTCCAAAGCACCTTACATCGCTATCACCTCTGCAAATAGAACCTTTGACCTCTTAATGTGTGACAACTGATCACAAGGAAATTGAACTGTTGTTTATTCCACCAACTTCAACCACACTAAATCTAATTATAATTAAAGAAAATGCTAAGCATAGCTCAAGGGGTTATGTAGCAAAAGCTAAAAATAAAAGTACTAGGCATTTAACATAACCAAATGATGAGCGATCTTGTAAATCCCTCTATCCTAGAATAATTGCAACAAATTGACTTTCACACTTGCCAATTCCCAACTGTGATCATTAATATTATTTACCATCTATTAGTATAACTTACGAAAATATACATTGGTACGGATCCAACATCTTTCATACTACCCTATGTTTATATATATATACTAGCCATATATGCACGCGATGCGTACATCGACAATATTATGTACGAATCGGCATATATTTTTTTAATCTAAAATTATTTTGGTAGTGATTTAAATTATTGAGGTTTTTTTGTAGATTTTATTAGCTTTTTGAACTAAAAGCGACCGATTTTTAAATGTTAGAAAATTTTGGTCGAGATTTAATAATTATTTGTCAGCGGCTTTAGTATAGTTCTTTAACGATTGTAAATGTTAATAAACCATATTGTTTGAACTTTGTAAATATGAAGTATTATGTTGTCAGGATGTATCAATAACTTTTTTTAATTGAAGATTCTAATTAATTGCGTGATTGATGATTGTCTCAATCTAGTCAAGTTATTAATGGTGATTGCATATTCCATTTTTGAGTTATTCCATATGGAAAGTTGCATTGATTCTCATATTTATTATAAAAAAATGTTGTTTTAAGTTATTAGAGGGTATTCTAGTCATTTTAAATGGGGACACCACACCTCCTCAGTTGGCTTGTATAATATATATATATATATATATATATATATATATATATATATATATATTAAACAAAGGTCAAATGGGTTTTATGAATAGGGAAAAAGTCAAAACTTTGCAATAATTCTGAACAGAGGTATGACCAATTTAAGAAATATATTTGACACTATAAATGAATGGAGGTTGAACTTCAAGAAGAGAGCTTCCATGAATATGATTTCCAAACCTTTTCTTTCGAGTTCATAAATCAGAAATTACAAGGAGAAGCAAGAGGATAAGAACTTGCATCAAGAAGCTATTTAGGTTCACCTGTAGCTCAAGGCCCACCATATCATGGTTCTGGTAACATGTTTCACATCCATATCTCCCTTTCCCAAATTATTTGACAAGTCAAGGAAAAACAAATTTGTGAATTGATTGAAAGAAATGCACACTACTTTTCTCTCCTCACTTTCCTCAAGTAGAAAAAACTTCCCATTTAGAAGACAACTAGTTATTCTAACAGAATATGAAAGACTACTCAACCGCAAAGGGCAAACAAAATTCAACCGAAAACGCTTAACTTAATATCCACAAAAAGAAACGAGAGAGTACCGACTTACACCTGAAAAAAGGACGGGAAGAAAAGCAGCTTTCTGTTTCTTTAATAAGGGAAACAAATGCAGCTCCCAAAGATGCATACAATAAATATTATCACATCATACATACTGCATACTGATTAGCTTGGAGTTTATTGGTTCATAAAAAGAAATTATGCAAAAGTAATAATGTTGCCAACACATTAAAAGAAACATGGCTTCACAAAAAAAAGACAAAAGAAGAAGGCAGGGGATAATCAATAACTCACACAAAATACAGGCGCCCATATGCTGAGGACTGTTAGAGCATTGTGGTTATCTGCCAAAAAAACATCAAACGCAAAGCAGAAACTTAAAAACTGCAAGAAGAATTGAAGAAACACCATCTATGGTATATGAATAAGATATAACACCCCCTAGTTCCAGAAAAGGTTACCACAATTTGCACACAAATAGAAGAAGGAAAAAATTCCTTGCAAACAAATTCAATAGCCAAACAAAAAATATATTTTTCTCCTCCAGATGATAACATAATTTCATCCAATTGATCGAATTAATTTGGTCTCTTGTTTCTATTTCCTATCTTTCCTTTCACTAAGCCAGAAAATCTTACAGTTCAAGCAGCTTATCTTCTCCTACGCATTTAAATCAACAGCTATAAATAACTTATGATTTTACAAAAGAAGTTCCACAAAAGCAGTTAAGTGGAATGGTAGAAAAGTGAGCCAAGATTATACTAAATAGCACGTAAAAGTTGCAAGAAGAAAGAAACCAACAAGAGACATAGGCCCCAATGACTGGATGCAGGATTGCAGTCAATTATTGTATAAATGAAATATAGAAAAAAAAATATCCACGAATCTGTCCTTTACATAAAGACAATAAAGTTTCACTTACTTTGTGATACGAAATCATGCCAAGAATATCGTATATTGTTCATGTCGACTATTATCCTCGTGGGATTAACCAAAGGGCGAATCTGCTCAAATAACATCATCATGCCGAATAGATAAGTTGACAGGCCCACCATTAGTATTGAGCTCGCATAACACGAAACTGTGGAGAGAATAATGAAATGAAAATATGCATTTTAACTTGCCTGGACAAAATATCCAAATGACAATTTTCCAGCCAAGATAATAATCCAGAAGAACATATACCTGCATCAACAAAATCAACAACATCCATCAGAGTACAGCACATAAGGTGTATTTTTAGAGATGAAATACCCGTAAGGCACAGGCAAAGGCAGACCCCTTTCTTCAGTCAACAATAAAATGAATCTCTAAAGCTAAAGTTAGGACCCACACCCACACCTCCCTAATCAATCTTTTTCGCAGTACTGTATCATTCTCCCTGATGGTCATGCAAAAGCTAGATATTAATGTAAAACAGGACCGAGGGAGTATATCAGACAACAAGGGGGTGTTCCCACTTCCCTAAGACAAACTCAGGCTAAGGGTATAACTAACATATAGTCTGGAGGACCAGAAAACATTCGTAGTTGATAAGTGTAACCTATTATAATAAGGTTTAAAGAAAAGGAACTCAAGGATTGAGATAAGTTTACACTATACATTTCACAGTACAAGGCACCCCAAACATTTGAGGTCAAAGTTTAGCCATTTTATTTTCTACTATGGGAATCTAAAGGTATAGTATATGTAAATAGTGTAGTTACTTTTCTAAAGATATTAACAGTCAAAACCACGGAATGTGAGGCTGATTTATGCCAAAAAAAATTAAGCATGTAATGAAGTCTATCCTAAAGAAACAAAGGGATAAAAGAAAGAGGCATTTGAGGCTCTATATCGATTTAAGATGCAACCAAAAGTCAACCTCCAAAGTCATAAATTGAATAAGCCATGTAACAGCAATCCAAGGCTAAGCAAAAACCTTTCAAAAAGTTTAAATTAAAAAAGAACATCAGAGAAACTGAAAAATTATTTTCAATCAAACTATATTCATGCAATATCTTAAGACATGACGAAAAAAGCACGGTAACATAGAGGATGAAAATGGTGCCGCGATCCATTTTGGGAGTAATAGAAACATAGCCAAAGGTTGAGGAATTACTTTGTAAAATCAGATGTTCTCTCATACATTCCACGACCAACATAGTGTCGTTCCTAAAAGACAAGAAAAGACAATATGATATCAGCAAACAGGCAGAAGTGAAAGAGTGAAAGAAGAACACCAAACATACCTACATCAATAACACCTCCACATAATAACAAAGAAAGTGCAAACCTGACGCAACCATTTGGTAAATTGAATCAATGACCAACGATGACATCGATCAGTAAGCTGGTGGCAGGCTGGTATCCTCATGAGGAAACTAATAAAGAACTGGACACCAGCATATATGCCAATTACAATGACATAAATTCTGTAAATAGTTGCCACCCCTTGAATTGACTTCCTGCAGCATAGCACCGATAAAGACGTTCAAGCGCTATTAATGTTTGTGTTGCTAATATTATAAGAAAAGTCAGTCCCCTCAAGAACAGCTAGAATACAGCAAGGTGGTAAACAGGGACCTACACATAAAGAAATGTTATGACAGCTGAAGCACAAGCAAACCAAACAAAGCGAAGAAATACTCTCGAAACAGCAATGTGACGCGTTGTTGAATAAGCTCCAAACATCATGAGAATGTCCAAAACACCTATCAGGCAGTAGCATTGTTAAAACAGGCGTATGCATCAGTTAGTCAATGTAATTCAGAGGCATAGTAAGTGCAACTGGAATGATATACAATCAAAAGAATACAAGGATCTCACTCTCGAATAACTTCATTATAACAAAAGTTGGCCCAAGACTCAGAACTTGTTTTATGGTTGTTGAATTAATATTCCCATCATTGAAAGCAATAATGGCCAGAGCCTGGAAAAGAATAAGCAAAGATGATTCAAAAAAAAAAGAAGTAAACAAGCACCTATACATAAACCATAGGCAGACAAGAACCTTAAGATGATGATTGATTTATTCTCGGTTCATTCAACAAGAAAATGTGAAAACAACAACAAAATCGAGTTGGCTCATTGAAGATGTTGTTAGTTTACTAGATATGTTTTGTTGTATACAAGTTCAACCTCTATAAACCACAGCTAGCTCTCTTAAACAAACTCATATTAAAGGGCACGGCCAGCCTGTGTCATTGGAGTCAATTTCAGGCAATTCTACTTCCTAGTTCTCCTTCCTGCACCCTAACTTCCCACATTAAGATAAAGCACAAACTATTGAAATATACGAGAGAAAGTGCTGAAACGACAACCTATAGAGTTACCAGTCCACCATCTCTAGTTGCAAAAGAATTGAGTGATGAAACCAATGCCAATAGACATATGCCCATTTTCATTAGCACCACCTATTCTCACCCTCCGGCTTTCCTTAAGTCGCTGTTTCGTTAATGGTTTCATAGAAAGGCTGTTATAGAAATCAAAGAAGGTGCCACAATCTTTTATGCGACAATGAGTATCCAACACCAAACCATTACACACAGAATTCAAGCACAAAGTTGGTGAAGATTCAAATACATAAGCCAGTCCATCTGCATACGCAGAACTAGGATGGCTCTCATCTCAACAAACAGAAAGTTCAGATGGGAGAAGATTCACAACGCATGAAGTAAATGAAGACTTCATAGAAAGTGACCCCATAGTCCCATACAAAACTCTGTGTAAGGAAAAAGAAGAGAGAAAAAAGTAGACTAGCACCTAGAGCGTTGGATGGAATCACTTTCAAGATGAATTATATTACAAATGAAACTACAAGATCAAGCCATGAGATGAGAGGCAGAAGGATTATGCAATTTAAATTTGGCAATGTTAGTTTGTAAATTTATATAATGCCACAATTTCAAAGTTTCACTGCCAGATAACAGTGACTTGCTTGCTGCCCACAAGAGAGTCAATCCCAGATAGAATCTGCCTCTAATCACGCCGACTATCAGAGACTCAGATATGGGATATGTTGGCAGCAAATATTCCTCCCCCTCCATCTTGCTCTTCCGATCTGTTCTTACCTCTCAGCATGACAGTCGTATCACCTAAAATATTGAAAGTTGGGCTGGCATAATGTGTTGAGATCTGGACACAGACGTGATTGGGAAAACAATACATCCAGAACATAGATAATACTGGATAATAGCAAAAAGGGATCCTTAAACTATCACCACATCTCATGTACCGAAAAATGGCAGATGCGCCATTAGTGTTTCTTATTGATAGCCTAATAGAAACATTCTCTTTGTGCAGAGCAAAGACGGAGCAGCAAATACAAATGACATAACCCTTTATCACGCCATAAGCAAGGAGCACACTCTAAAGGTGTTGCGGCAACATTGGGATTGATATTATAGACTGCATAAAATCATTCTCTCTTTTAAAAAAAAAAACTAGTAGTAGATGAAATTCCATATTCATCTCTTGTCACTTATCTTCTGAACAATTGAACTTTGAAAGAGGTATAACTGTATAAGTAAAAGCAGCAACCAATAAAATCAAGAAAAGCATCAATGAGAAAAAAAAAAACATTGCCAGAAACACCTATAATATAGATTAGTAGAGATAGCAATAGATACCTGAAAAGTCATGACAAGGAAAATCCAGAGGCGATGGAAGCTATGATAGAGATGCAAGAATGTACGATGCTCAACAAAAGAAGTTTTTCCATGCCGCTTACCTCCACCAGACTTTAGCAAATTCTACACAATGACGAGGCAAAGAGACAAAGTAAGGGCAATAAAAATTCCAATTACAATTCTACTGCAGTTAATTGTAAGCTTTACAATAATGTTTGAACAAAACACCATCAGTCCCGTGTT
Organism: Beta vulgaris subsp. vulgaris; assembly: GCF_026745355.1. Lineage (NCBI taxonomy): Eukaryota > Viridiplantae > Streptophyta > Magnoliopsida > Caryophyllales > Amaranthaceae > Beta > Beta vulgaris. The sequence goes on along the minus strand of NC_079205.1, from coordinate 65,536,790 downwards.
ATGTTAATACAACTAGTTATTAGGCCCGGGCTATTCCCCGGGTAAGAAAATTTTCATTTATTAATATTGTACTTTGATATGATAGCACTAAATACAACTTGGTCTAGTGGTTAAAACTTTAGTACATGAACTTGAGGTCACGGGATCAAAACCTATATTATGCAATTTCTAATTTTTTTTATTGTACATGAATTACATGAACTAAAACTCCTTAGGGAAAGCGCCACGTGGCACCGTTCCTGGTTTACGCACGCCTTTTAATATATTAGTATAGATTATACCTCAGTCAGACAAAAACCTTCCTAACCTATATGAGACATCAAGGCACAGTAACAGCACCAAAAACAAAAAATCGTACAATATCAAACTACCAACAAGGTCCATCTGCTAACATTGTATCTGTTATAACAAAGGACTGGCAATCAATACAAGCAGTTCTTCAAGATAAGACAAAGTTTGAGGATAAGTAGTACAAGGAGGCAAGGAGCACCAAGAACTCTAGTGAAAATTAACAAGATGAAGCCAATGTACCAGCAGAAAATCTTATATTGAACATTTTGGATGTCTTCCGGCCCAAGAAGGAAAACAAAAATTAAGTTGGACAATAAATAAATGAACACAAAAAAGACCACTAATAAATAAAATTTAACTATAAGACCCAGGTAGAGCATAATCAATCAAAAATCTTACTTTAGACTTGCGCTCAGGCTTCATAAAAAATGATGAGCTCTTACGCCAAGGCCAGCTAAGCTCAAAGCAATGCATTGACCTAAAGGACAGCAGAGTATTTGAACAGTGGCGAAGAAAAAAATTTACCATGTTGCAGAACAGGTACAACTGAGTTTGAATTCAAGAGCACTTACCAAAAATATTCATTGAAGTCATCATAGTTCCTCCACTTAGAATGAGGTGCCCGTCCATTGTCATTGTTAGCTGCCTCCTAGTGTACATAAAAAAAAAAGACTTCTAATTTCAGAATATCAGTAGCAATATGTCTATGGCAATTTTGCTCTCTTGGCAAAATATTTTGACCACCTTATTAGAAAAAGAAATGCACAAAAGGATTTGATTGCTTTCAGATCCATTAATCACAAAGGAAACACAGACACTAAAATCAGAAAGCAATTATTCTCCACCAGGTTAAAGTAAGACAAATCAGAAAGCAAAATAGCATATAAGTTTTACTACCCAGAAAAGATAAATCTCAGGGTCAGAACCTAGGAGCTTAGCAGGCTAACAATTACATGAATAGTATTATAATATTAGACATATCTATTCCATCGCCTAAACTGACAGATCTAATGCAAGAAACTGTGTTAAAACGAATGGATTCAAGGTCAACAACTATGGCCCATAAATACATGTTTCAAAAAAAAAAACATCAATGCTTACAATTTACAAAGCTAAATCTCACACCAAGTGTACACAATTCAAACAAAGTTCAATGGTCACAAATAAGATAAAAGAAACACCTACCGCTGCAATAACATCATATAATGGGGAGATGACTTTTTCCAGGAACGAGACACCATCATCAGTCATGCAACTATCAGCTTGCTTCACAACTTGCTGCCTCAATATCTCATCCACCTCTCTAGCCATCTAAGGACATTGCAACACAAAAGAAGTTTCAACATGGACTAGAGTACACTCCGCATTCACAGGAAATTCTCATAAATGCTTATGGGATACAAAATATATATCAGGTACAAGAAAGACTAATATTCTCTGGAGAATATTTTAAATATAATTAATGAATTATTCTACTGGGAATTCAGATGAAGGATGTAACACGTTCCTAATTTCCTATGTTAATTAACTAGAACAAAAGATTTTAAAATGACAGCAACAACAATGTCAAAACCTTAATCCTAATAAAAATGGAACCTACTGCATGAGTCAAAATTTAATCTTCGGTAGTCGTCCACATCGACCATCGGCCTTCATATCCTTTGATTCAGTTATGCACCTACAAAACGACAGAACCTAATCGCTTCATATCATTCTTAACACCCTCTATCCACATCATCTTTGGCCTCACTCTGAGGACTCCAAAATCTCCATAAATCAAACTCTCCACATTGTCCACTCATGCACACTCTAAACAATGTATTGAACCAACTTTTTGGATATTCTTATCATACATTCAAATTCACACAAGTGCAACTATCTTCCGAATGTCTTCACTACGGTCTATATTTTTGAGGGTGCTCTACAAATCGACTTCAACATACGCATCTCGGCTACCATCATCTTCCTAATAGGATCCTTTCCAATTGAATATAATAAAGGAAGTCCAATAGGTAGTCTACAGTAATTTAATTGACCTTTACACAATATCTCATTTGCTTCTCTCTATTTAATCCAAAACATTTCCATTGCTATCTTTACCATCCAATGTTACTACATCCTCGCTTAATTTCCCCTCTACTTAATGTACTCAACTTGCTACTTCATAGCTTCAAACCTCGAGATTCTAAAACTTGCTCCCAATTACTCCAATTTTACATTAACCTCATCCCTAGTATCATTTATCAATGCAATATCATCTCCAAACAACATACACAATGGTACCTTATGTTTACATACAGTCATACGCCATGTTCTTTCATTCATTATTGTTCCAAAGAGTGAATTTAGCTAATATGTTACTACTTTCAATTAATAAAAAAGGACTTGACAGAAAAACTAAATCTACATACTAGCCTCAACACATCTAACACTATATAAAATCAATTTAAAAAAATGTCCTTTTCAAGTTGACTTACATGATGAAATATGTAGCATAAACACTCTGGAAGAAATCTGACATTTGAGGCTTCTCCCCATATAAGGTAATACAACGATACAAACAACAGCTTCTTTTCCTTGCTAAGGGACTCCAAACTGCACACAGAAAAAACCAAGTGTAAGAGTAATGTAGCCATACATGCATAAAGTAAGGAAAAACCATCCAGAGGTCAAGAACTGCACACCTCGATGCAGACAAGCATATAAAGATGTTAGAGATAGGCAGGCCTCATGTATTCAAACAATACATTGGGAAGTCCACAAAGACCATTAGCATCAGGCATCAAGACTTAAAGGAAGCACGTGTTTATGGTAGACATTTATGGAATCAGATAAAGTCAATAATAGGCAACTTGGCAAGAAAGAAGTAGAAGTCATACTTGCTCCATACTGGCAGAAGAACCAAGTAGTTACACCATTTGATATAATTCTCTAGGGATTTCATAAACACCCTCTGTACAGCAGCCTCGTCTAATATCTGATACAAAACAAATGCAAAACCAGCTCATTTTAAATATGGATCAAGAGTCATCTCATTGCTAATTACAGAGACATAATTCCTCTGTTTTTTTAGTTCTACCGTTGATACTTTACACGTTTGCCAATGCACATAACTATCTTTAATATCTTTAATGATGTATAACTCAAAATTATAAAAAAATTGATATTTTGAAAACATATATTGGATGAAATTTAAAAGACTTCCAACATATCTATGTCCTTCCTTAACAGCCTGTTTGGTTTGTTTTAGTAAAGGGAAGAGAAAGGAACAGAAGAGAAAAAAAAGTACAAAAAAAAAAACTCATTTTCCCCATGTTTGGTTTAAATTTTCTCTCCCCTCCCAAATTCCTCCAATTTTAAGAGGCAAGGAAAATGAAAATTTTGTAAAGAGGTTTTCCTTCCACTTCCTTCCATTTCCTACTACTCATAATGTTACTTTTGAACCAAACATTGGAAACTAAAAATGTCTCCTTCCAATTCCTTTCTTTTCCTTCCAAATCCCCTTCTACCAAACAAGTCGTACGTATAAAATAATACAGGATGGTCAAAGGAGAATGTGACTAGTATCAAAAGGCAAAATAGCACAACTAAGATTAAAACACAGGTAGTAGTAATCAAATTATTTTTTATTTCACCTTTTAAATAAAAACACTATATAACAACCAGCCAGGAGAGAAAAGACTAGCAGAAATATCGTATATATAACTAAGAACAGAAACATATCACCCATTATATTTTATTAATCATAAAAAAATTACTACGAAGACATACATGCGCAGAAAATAATTTAACCAAATTGCCCAAAATTAGCTCCAATTTTAATGTTATAAGTTCGGCAAGTATAAAAGCAAATAAGCAATGAGCCACTAGAAAAATCATCATTTGCTATCTTAATTCTTGCATATGGATAAAATTACCTACCGGCTCAAATTCTTCAGGAATTCGGAGACGAGATTGTTCATTTGCAAGCAGATGAATTATATGCTCTCGCTGATTCGAGACATTGTCTTTCTGCCAGTCATCAAAGGCAGACATCAGAGTGTATCACAACCAGCTAATTCTAGGCATTAGTTCAACATAAACATATACCATTGCAATACAGCCAAGAAAACGAATTCCTAGATAGCATTTGTAGCATAAAGCAGTTAATAGCTTAATTGGCAATAAATTACTGCATAGCCAAGGAAATATAAGGTGTTGAACTAACGAAAGCAGAAAGGAGACTAAACAAACTCGATTTTCTCTCTTATCTCACAGCACTTCTCTCTTTGTCCTTTAATAAAACATAATAATCCATTTATAGGTACATCAGATGAAATACCACATGACTTCGAAATACTACAAGTGTAAACTCAAAGATCACTTCTATAGGCTTATACAAATATAAACAACAAGGCCTTTCACTTATATATATAGGAAGTAAAAAGATACAAAAAAAATTAATCTTATTCAAACCTGAAACCCGAAAACAAAATGCAGGAAATCAAGCATATCACGGCCCCTAACAGGAGATACAAATTCAGCTGGCAATTCCTCTAGACCTTTGAAGACCTTCAAAGCAGACACAGCTGCTCTCACCTTATACCAAGTCAAACGAAAACAGAAGCAAAAATGTCAGTTATATCCTTTTAAAAATGGTCATTAAATTTATATTACAAATTCTTCATCAGCTAACCTCAGGGAAAGTAGAAATCCTGTTAGTTGTGCTAGTAGTATCCAAAGGTATAATGTTGTAAGCAATCAAATCCTCGGTCATAGCTGCATCCGATTCCATAACGCGCTTAAGCTGGCAGAGAAAACAAGGAACAAGTTTATTAACAAATCCGTAAATCCTTCGTAACTAGCATATTTACAGCCTGTAAGAATTTAGGGCAAGGAAATGTAGTGGAAAGACACCAAGGAGGTGTAAGTGTCACCCATTTACAAAAGGAGGGCAAGGAAACAAAACAATCCTTATCCCTCATTGTGTTGAGTCTTAAGTGAAACTAAATTTAACCTTGTTCCGTAAAAGATATGCTTCTTTTCTGGGTAAGGACGAAAAAAGTTGGTTTGCTGAAAATGCAAAGAATGGTTTGGTTGGCGATTTGGTGATGCATTTGGGAAGAAGACAACAAAATATTTCTAAAGGGGTTGCTTCCCTTGCCAAGGTAATTCTTGCTAGTTTGATTGTCATTTGTAAGACTTCCTCTGTTTCAAAATAAATTCAACACTTAGGGGGCATTTGGTCAGGGGGGTTACAAGAAAGGGAAAGGGAATTAGTTGATTCCATTCTCTTAAAACTTGTTTGAATTGGGAGTTTTCTTTCCCCTCCTTTCCCCTCCATTACCCCAAATCCCTCTATTTTGATTTCCCACTACCCCCTCCACTTAAAAATGGGGGAATGGAAAACCCTTGACCATCACCTTTGACCACCCAACCCTATCAACAACCACCTCCAGTCCTCCACCACCCTTCTTCTGTCACCCCACCGCACCCACCTACACCACCGCTCTAACCACAACCACCACCAAAACAACCACCTCCAACACCCACAAACCACCAGCACCAAAGCTCACCTACCCCCTAAACCAGACCACCAAATTCGCCCAGAGCCCACCGCCCACCCCAAGTTGCTCGAAAACCACCTAGCCCCTCCCCAAAAACCACCCGCAGGCCGCAACCCATAAAAAACCACCCATAACCCCCCTGAAACCAACCCCATCCCACCAGAAACCCACCCCAGACCGCCGATTTCCCACCCTAGCCCATCGACGATCCACCCAACCCCTCGACAACCAATCCAGACCCACGAAAAATAACCCAGGTTTCACCCCCGACCACACCAACTGCCGATTTCGTTGCCGGAGGGAGAGGGGGAAACCCATGTGATGCGGAGAAAGGTGGAATCCTTGCCTACCTAAGTTTGAGCTCAAAGTGTTCAATGAGTTATTCATTTAGTTACTTTCCTACTTCATAGTAATTCTTCGACCAGACTAAGTCACAAATGGTAATGGGAAAGAATGAAACTGAAAACAAAGTGGCATGGAATCTAACCAGGTAATTTCATAATGCCCGGAAAGTATTTAAAAAAACCTCTGGAAACAATCACACAGCTAGTGTAAAATGTAGACGGATCATCATAGGACAAAGCAATCAACTTTTATATGTAACAGAATATAAAGTTATAAAATAGAAGACTTCATGTATAACCTCCTCTGGAATCAATGTTTCAGCTTCTTCAGGAGAAACCTCCTGGGTCATCTGTTCAAGTACTTCTCCCAGTACTTTGAGGGTTGCAAAGATCCTTTTCCTTTTCTTAGTTTTTCTTTCCAGCCTGATATCAGAAAATACTACGTAAATTTTTCGAAACAATCACATAAAATCACACAAGTTAATAATTAACCCTCACAACTCAATTTCAAAGTTGTCGATACATTGAAAATTCAATAATAATTTGAAGATTCCGAACAGTATCTAGATCCAAAAAAAAAAAATATCATGATGTTCAAAACTAGACCATAAATCAAAACCACCTTCAAATTGCATATCAGATCAGGAAGAGATAACACTAAAAAGAAAATGAAAACTAATATAACAAAACATCAGTACCTTAAAATATAAAGAAAAACACATCATTTGTTCATATACCTGTTCCATGTTGCACATATCTACTAGGGTTGCAATTCAGCATACAGCATCAGAGACAGTACATGCCACTTGAACCATAATTTATAAAGAACACTGGCCACAAATCCCCCAAGAAATTCATATTACACAGAACACAATGTGTAGGGAAGATTAGAAAGGCCCCCAAAGTCACACTCAAGAATATAAGATATTTAAGGATAAAGACATGTACATTGCTTGTCTTTATAAACTACTATAATAACAGCCTAAAGTGATCTGCACTGTTGTATTTTGGCCAGTAGAAGACCAGCAAACAACGACTTGTAATCGTACATGGTAGGCTCCATGAATATATGGAGATCTCTTATTCTTCATAGTTAACCCAAAAGAAAGAAATCATATCATATTTTCAGTAATATATCGCTCAGCTCAAGAAACACGAATGGTATATAAATATAATCATCCATTTGGAGCATATGTACAGATGAGAGATCTAACTCTTAAGAAATTAGACGCAATTGTACAGACACGAATAGGCGTTCAATAAATAAGCATAAATGGTTACAATTTTAAACAGATAATGTATAACAACATGAAAGAAACCGAAAAACAAGAAAAATCAGCTTGAGCAGAAGCCATACTCTAGGTTCCCGGTAAAAGCTCCAGATTCACGAAGCTTCATTTCATCTTCCAATAGCTGATCCACATTATTCATTCGTCTATATTTCCTGTAGAATTCCTGCAAACGAGCAATATCTAGGCTTCTGTCTATGTTTCCAGCCTCTCTTTTGGCTAATTTTTGCTGCATGGCAATAAACCCCAAATATCACTTATAGGGGGGAGAAAGAAAGAAAGAAAACTGCACTGTTTGCAAAAAAAAAAAAAAAACTTATTCCCGGCTAAGAAACATATCATAGTCTTCAACAGCCAACAATAAATTAGGGCTTTGTACTATTCCAATGTACTGGTCTTTGGCAAGAGACAAGCACGTCATAGAACTATCTAGCACAACCCGAAAAAAGAGCAGCTTCACACTTAGTTCGAATATATCATGTCAGTCATCTTGTACATGATATTTGTCTGAAGAACAAGTGATTCATTTATGTTGCAAGAATAAATTAGTCGATTCTAATCCAAACACCTGTACGGCTGTATCCAAGACGGACTTTCACCTGAATATGAAGCTCGAACACTAATAATAAAGGCCAAAAAGCAAACATCATACTGAAACCTTTGCAAAATAGTCATTCTAACCCTAGCATCCACACCTGTAGCCCAGCATATAGGTACCGAGCAAGCTACGTCTACCAAGAAAATGTATCATATATGTACAACACATTCATTTCCATCATGCTACTGCATGTTTACGAAAAAACGAGATGTTGCTAGCAATATCATACACACAAGCTTACAGCTCGTAGAGCCAATTAAAGGATATACAGGGGTAAATTGAAATATATGATGCTTCCTTTATCTTCCCTAAATAAAAACAACCAAGCGGAGAGGGACTATGGCGAAGTACTGCAGTAGTACCTTGATCACAGACATCAACCCAGTCTTAAACTGCAGGACACCTCTTCCCTCACTATTAGGGTCAAGATTCTGAGCCACCGAGTATGCATATTCACAAACTGCCAAAGACAAATGATGAGAAAACCCGTATAAGAATATTATAAAACTCGCCAAATATTGAAACCTTTCCGTTCTTTATAATTGTGAACAAAGAATTATAATGAAAGTAAAGGCTAATCATCAAATAAAAAGCTTACGTATTCGAGCAACATTAGGATCTTCATCTTGAACTTCATCAGCAATTCTGAGTATATCATCAATAACCCTACTATTAGCAAGTGAAGAAGGCACATTGCCAGCAATCCCAGTAGTGTGTCTTCCATGAGCAGCCGCACCATCCCTCGCATTTCTCAAAGTTACCTTAACCAACCTTTCCCATAGCTCCTCAGCCCGAGACATCTCCTGCTTCCCGAATTCGATTCGACAAATCCATTAAAATCAAAGTACAGCAAAAGGAAAAGAAAAAAATTACAGCAATATAAAAACTAGCACTCAATCAACTGTCTTACGAGCTAAACTTCTACAAACACATCCAAATCTACAAAATTACCCTAATTTAACGTAGAAATTGACAGGTTTTGATGCAATTGAAGCGTATTGATACTAAAAAATATAAATATAATATGAGCAGAACTTCATTTTGAGATTTCGACAATAATCTACAGAAAACAACAGAAATTCGAGCCAAATTGATATAAACATATATAAAATCCTACCTCTGAAGAAAAATCGGTAAAAGAATTAGAGAAATCTTAGCTTCAATTTTGCTCGAAACACTTCATATTGGTGAAATGTGAGAGAAAATGAGTAAGGGAGTAAAGCTTAAACCCTAAGATCGGAAAATGGATTAGAGATATTAGAGAGGAGAGAGAAAGATGTAGTAATAAAAATCAAGAGTTTGAACGAAGTATTATTTGAAAAGTTGATGGAGTGTAAGAAGAAAAGAGCAGTTTTTTTTATTATTTTGGTGGTTTTAGTTTGCTTGACCGGTGATTCGTAGACTCAATGGGGGAAGACTGAAGAGGAAGACTGTTAACAAAAAACAATAGTTTAAAATTGGGACTTAACATACTTTGTGATAGGCGAATGGGCCAAGAGGACTAGAGGGGATTAACATGGACTCGGCTTGGTCTGAAAATGGGCGGATTTTGAGCACGAAATTCCAACTTGTAGTTCGGACCTCACCTTGTCCTGCTCGATTTTTGGCAAAAAAGAAGGATCACGGGCAATGCAAATATGGAAAATAGGCTAAATTTTGGCACGACCCGAAAGCCTGTTTATCCCGACCTAATTAGCGGGTTTTGGCGCCAGAATTTCGGACTAAGGTCTGGCACAGCCCATGATCACCTTTACCCAATACTTAGGCAGTTAGGCTTTCATTTGTTTTGAAGAAAAACAATTTTTGTTAGTTTTTTGTTGTTTGGTTGGAGAAGAACGCCCGTTGCATCTAATATAAAAAAAAGTTTTATGGAAAACACCAATAAATATTAGTTTTCCTTTGTTTTTATTAGGATAGATAATTGGCCCGAATACTAACCTTGTAGGCTATTAGGCTGCACAGCAGGCCAATTCAAAGGTTGAGTATAAGGATAATCAATTCATTAAAAGCCAACTGCCACCACAAGAGAATTTTTCGTTAAGATGAGGATTGGAACCCTCGGCAAAGCGTAATTCATGATGGTGCTCCACTTACCTACCACATCTCCCTCATTAGTTAAAAGTGAGACTCGATAGGAAATATAACTATACTGCCTCCTCTCTCCTTCTTTTTCTCTATTCTCTCTCCTCTCCCACAAAACCCTAATTTTCAACTTAGGGGCTACCACCACCATTTTGGGAGGTGGTAAGCCCCTTTTCTCATTTTATTACTAGTTTTTATTTTTATGTTTTCAATAAATTTTAGTCTCTCTCTAATGAAGAGTTTTTTTACCCATATGTTGGGTTATGTCTACCAATATATTGGGCTTTATCTATCTCCATGTGAGAGTTTAGAGAATTTGTTTTTGGATTTTTGTGTAATTCAAGAAACTGATTTGTTGAACGAAATTTGCGCCGAGTTGCAACATATGTTAAGACTTCGTTTACAATCACTTGAATTGAATCTGATTCTATTTCAAAACTACAAAAGATCGACAGACCCCTTTGCAGAAGACTGCATCAGACAGCGATGTGAAAGACAAGGGTTTTCAGAAGTGTTAAATCTACTCAACGATCGTGGTTTTATCATATTAGAATTGTATTTATTTCATTTTGATATGTATTTGTTTAGTTTTGACTTCTATTGTAGATGTCGTATGACTTTAAATCAATGAATTAATGTTAATTTCAAAATAAATCTCCCTCATTAGTTTTTCCTTTGTTTAGTTTGATGAAAACCATTTAAGTTAAGAAAGGAAAATTAAAAATTTCGGGGATGAGAGATTGGAGTAAAATGATTTCCTTCACATTTTGCAAGAAAATGTTTACAAGTTGATGAAAAACTCTCTTCCTCATTGGTTTTTCTTTTTCAAAACAATTGCCCGGTGATTCGCTATAATTGTCTCAATGTACATTTACAAAATATCAACTATTTAAGATTTATATAAACATGTAATTAAAGATGCTAATGGCCAACATCTGTCTTGAAAATTATGTAAAAAAATAAATGGATCGTTTGCGACAAAGGTGATATTTGAAACAATTGAACGATCAAATTCAATTTGATTGATTTTTGTTATATTGATATGCTTTTCATACGAATATGTGTCTAATCTTGAAACTTTTCACAAAAAAATATTTGTGCTTCTAAAGACTTTTTGTGTTAATTATATATTATAAGAAAATTATAAATTATGTGTAATTGTTAACATTTTTCAAGATTACCTATGCGAGAAAATTCAATATATTTTTTATAGCTTAATTTTGTGTGCAATATGAGTATATGACCTTATATACATTGTTTTGTCTCAAAACATCTTTTATGACACTTCTTATGTATATATGAGAAAAAAAAAACAAAATCTTTCAAATTTAAAAAATTATACAAAACGGCTAAATTACCTTTTATCAAGCGATGAAGTAGAAGGAAGATGCATCACTTCAGAATGAGAAAGCAAATAGGACTCCAAGTAACAAAATCCCAACCTAGATACATTGTACCTATAATCAATAAATGCTCGTTGTGTTTAAATACGCAAATCTATATATATATCTAAAGTAAAATTCTTGAGGCCACGTGTCGTTCAGTTAGCGATTTCAATCCCACGTGGCATGACATGGCATGCTCCTTTGATCAGTATTCCTCGAAACTCAACGAGGGTGTCCACGTGTCAAAGCAATCAAAGAGTGTGAAATTCCCATAATCACATATATCCTTTCCCTTAATCACGCATATAATTGATTCAGTAATCTATATAATTGACGTCAATTACGGATTTTAATTGATACATTATCTATATAATTAAGGAAACAGTTATGTCAATCACGTAATCTATGTAATTGATATACTTAAATTGCCTAATCACGCATATAATTGATTGAGTAATCTATATAATTGACGTCAATTACGGATTTTAATTGATACGTAATCTATATAATTAAGGAAACAGTTATGTCGATCACGTAATCTATGTAATTGATACACTTAAATTGCCTAATCACGCATATAATTTTGGCATCATTATCATCAAATCTTTAAATACATCATCAATACTAAATCATTGCCAAATTAGATTCATTTGATTGATACGAAAAACGTCACTTATGGAAAGAATTTTAAAATCTCAATCAACCTTTATTTTTGAATTTTTAATTGTCAATCAACCTTATTTTTGGGATTTTAATAAAAAGTATGTTATGTACAAAATTACAAGTATAAATAGACATGATATCATAGCTTACCACTACTCACTGCATAACTTGAAAATTACATCCAACCTGATATACCTCACCACATGGAATGTAACACCCCCAAAATCCATACACGTCTAATGCTACGTCGCATCGACTTTGGGAGTGTTACCGCCGCGATGGAACGCAAGGCATAATTAGAAATACGGTAACTCAAATTCATTGTCTCAAAACCAAATTGCAGCGGAATAGAAAATGTAAATACAACTCGGGAATCATAGCTGACCCCTCTTTATTCAACTCAAACCTTTTATCAATATTCTATAAAATTCAGTTAGCCCCCTTATGCCTGATATCATGCAGCAGCACCAGCTCACCTAGTCTGCTCCCCATTGAAGTATCAATGGTTCATCACAGGACAACAAACACATAATAACACACAGAGTCAGCTATGCTGAGTACGTAATGAACCATTGAAACTATATGAACATAAATGATGCATACATTACAACTGCTATATGAACCTACGTTATCTCACATCCTTTAATCTTTCATTATTTGGCATCGAACGGGCACCGTCATCTTACTAGAATCATACGGGCTACTGAATCCTTAATAGACAACTTGGTCTATTAGATGAAATGCAAATACGGTTTTGTTCCGTCTCACACCCATCACCTTAGTATGCATACCCCCAAGATCGAACGGAACCTTCCGCCTACTTGAGTTATCAAAATATAAGGACACTACTGTCGTCACAGTAGGCCTGCGTAGGAGTGTAGGACAAGTCCCACACTCCCCCATTGTTCTATACTTGTAGGGAATCCAACTACAAGTATCGCCATAATCTTCTTTTATACTAACATTCTTTTATAACTTTAAGGAGTCATTTACATGCTCTCTTAATTACCAAACTCAATCTTATCTCTGTAACACTCTTGTTACTCTATAGATCAGATTAATAATGCTGATGTTACACTACGATAGAACTTCGCATTTCAATGCAACATATTTCAATGCATCATATTGATTTCACGTTATAAACGTCTAACCAAACAATCACAATCAAATGTTCCCTATCATGGTACTAGGTTCCAATAACATGAACTGCAACCTAATCATGATACTAAGCTTTGAAAGTAAACTAATACGCGTACGTACCTTGTAGCGGAGAATTTTCGCTGACTTAATAGAACGAGCCGCTTATGAAATTGGGACCTAAATCGTTAAAACAAAGCTTTAGTGTTACGTCCTTGATAACACTAACAACTACTACGTACTAAGGCCATAACGGTCTATCGATTCGAATTAAGCAATAGTTAAAACCTTATTCCAGAACTTTCGTTATAATTCTAATCTAGTGAATTTAACGTCTTTTTAGAAGTCAGAGTTAGTGAGTAACTAAGTTAGTAACATTAGTCCACTATTTTACCAATCCAAAATGTCATAAGTCCAGCCTGTCTTATGTCCAAAAGTCAAGTCATATGTCCAAAGTAAGTCATATGTCCGAAAGTAAGTCATATGTCCAAAAGGTAAATCATAAGTCCCAAAGTTAGGTTCCGTGAAACAAGTCACCCATGAAACGATAATAACTTTAACTACTAGCAGAACACACTTTTCCTACTTTCAACTTACTCCAATTACAAACCTAACCAGAATTTTAACTTAAAACAGAACAGTAACTTAACTAATTACACAATCTAATAATTTACTAAACACTCTAATTACTAATTATTAATTACAAACCTTACGTAATTATGAAAACAGTAAATATAAGTAATAAAACTGATATAACAAGTCAAGTACATAATAGGTTTATACCACTGACTCGCCGGCGTCGAACTCCGGCAATGAAGCTCTGGTGGCCTTCGCTCGCCACACAGCCGCACTCGAGACCCTCTTCGGTTCGCAGACGCGCACAACAGCGACGCACTACTTCGCTCGCTTGCACAACAACACACACACACACGACACCACGCAACCCTCGTCGCAGCACGGTCTCGCACGACACCTCGAACGTCCTTCGCACAACCCTTGCACGACACCGTCGAACCTCTTCGCGCAACACTCGCACGAACCACGACACTCTTCGCACACAAAACCTCGAGCAAAGCCCTCGACAAACTCGCACAAAAACTCGACCAAACCCTCGACGAATTCGCCCAATCTCTCGACCCTCCTCGCCTGCGCACCCTCCGCGCGCTCGAACCACAACCCCTTCGCACCCCTCGACGATTTCCGAGAAAGAACACGGCGAGGGAGACGAATAAAATGAGGAGAACAGCGAGAGAGAGAGAAAGAAAATTCTGAGAGAGAAAGAGAGAGAGGTCGGCTGAGGAGAGAGAGAAAGAAAAAAAAGTCGGCTGAGGAGAGGGAGAAGAAAGGGTTTAGGGTTTTTCTGAAATTTCATCTCCTTTTCTTTTTATACTCCCTTCAAAAGTAGTGACCCTAGGTCAAGTAAAGATCAGTTTAATCTTAACAAAACTCCGAAACTTCCTAAGCCTATTCGTATTATCAGTAATTTACTCCTATTATTTTGTAAATAATCTAAAATACCTTTTTATTAATTCTTTATACTTTCTTAATTAATACGAAATTAGTATTAAAAATACGGAGTATTACATGGAATATGTAGCATTTTTATTTATACTAAGATCTTTGTCTCTCTTCTCCTTGAATGTTAGAAGAAAAGTAATTGTAGGTTTATTATTTAATTTATTTTGATAAGGCGCTATGCAATATACTATATACTTTCCCTTCAACTTCATTGTACGCAAGCTTTTTATTTTTGTCAGTTATTGTTTCTCCCTCATCTTTATCATTAGCACCACAACGATGGCAACTTTAAAGCTTTGTCTAATCTGACGGTTATGGCGATTTTACGATTTAGAAATTTGATCATTTATCCGGGAAAC
Source organism: Beta vulgaris subsp. vulgaris (assembly GCF_026745355.1). Classification (NCBI taxonomy): domain Eukaryota; kingdom Viridiplantae; phylum Streptophyta; class Magnoliopsida; order Caryophyllales; family Amaranthaceae; genus Beta; species Beta vulgaris. Next base: position 65,521,578 of record NC_079205.1, on the reverse strand, counting down.
AACAATAACATTAAGACATCTCCGAATGCAAAAATAGCTGAAACAAGAGATGCATTTAGGTCTTCTGTGAAGGTAGTAACTTAGCTTTTGATGAAACAAAAAGCAGCATGAAAAACAATGTTTCAATGTAGGATTCATATTTCATCACTGCCCGTATCTGGACTAGAAAATGGGAAGAATAATCTCTACTCTTTATTAAGGAATGCTTTGTTGAACTAAAACTCATGGTTAGAGACACTCAGCTAAGCTTATTCTGGCGAAATTACGTGATCAAGACCAAAGGCGGGTGAGGATTTTATAGGCAGTTAGCTAAGGGATAAGGTTGGGAAGTCGAGGGTTGCAAGCTCTATAAGAACTGTGATTTCGAAGATTATTGTTGCGTATAAATGGTGTATGGTGATGTTGTTTTGGTTTTCTGAGATACTCCCTCCCATCTAGAAGTAGCTGTTATTCATAGGATATACTTCCTCCGTTTCGTTTTAAATGCAACAAATAAATATATTTAGATAAACCTAGCATAGTATGTAAATGCTTGCAAATGTAATCAAGAACTTATGTTCTTCTTATCATTTATGTCATAATTATATTAGATGTTTATTTTGTAATAAATTTCATTAATATATTGTTTAAGTATTGTCTCCGTATTGTCTCATCGATATATAGGCAATTGTTTTTTAAATGTAAGTTTTTTTTTAATTTCGTACTACATCAATCAGTTGTAGACGACAACAATAATGTAGTTTTCATTAAATTATATGAAGTAGTAAAAAAGGTTTACTTTTTGGAGAAAATAATTATTTGCTTGGTAAACGAAATTGTTTTTGAACTCAAGCATTAAAATAGTTTAAAAATAGAGTTGATTAGTAGGCGATTTTTGTATTTTTCAAAATAAGTAAATGTAAAAAAATTTGTCAACTAAAACTTGCCTTTTCAAATTTATTTTGAATAAGTCATATCTTTGGTTAAAATATACATTTTAACACGTTTTAAAAGGTAAATAACTATAATTGCACATTTTTAAAATTTAGCATATATTAGGATGTATTTTATTTAGGAAAATGAACATTCACAAAATAAATCTTATGAAAATGAATTTATTGTACAAAAAATCATGTAATATAGGTACGTTTAGTAATATATACTTCATAAAGAGCAACATATATATAATGTATTCTTGATGCCTAAATTTATTGTACTTATAAATAAGTTATTACACAACTTATATGATTTGAAATTTTATAAAGCCAAATAGTCTAAACGAATTCTTACTATGAAGCCTCAATATCAAAATATATGTATAATTAATAGAACGTCTTCCCAAAGAAATTGTCGTTGATATTATTTCACGTGTTGGAGCTTATTCTATCAACGATTTATTCAGGTGCAAACTAAGGTACGATACATGTTCAACAAATTATTCATATGTTTTCAAATTATTTATAAATAACGTCTATACACATACAATCATACATTCTTTTAATATAGTTGCAAGACACTCAATATTATTTGTGAGGATGACAAAGTTCTACAAAAGTTATCAATAAAAAGTTTGCTAAGCGTATCGTGGGATTACATTAATAGATGGGTTTTTTATTTACACGATGTTTAGAGTGCAACAACCTTGAGGCTATTGTTTGAGTTGGAATGATAACTTTTTTACAATAATTTCTACATAATATTTATAAATTGATAGGCCTTGAAATACACATTATAAAACTATGATATTTGATGTTTTGCATGTCTATTTTACATTGTTTTATTCTATATTTATATGTTTTTTATAGGTATATTTTTTTACTTATTTTGGATATTATTTTAAATTTCATTATAATTGATCACATTTATAAATATAATAGATTATTGTGTTAACATTTCCTTTATCTACTCATAATTTTGAAAATCGTGATTTTTGGTTGAAATGGATGTTAATAATGACTATTGAAATTTATTAAATTTGTACGCAACCATTAAATAAAGTATGTATTTAATTTATTTTTTTTGAATTATAATATCTCTATATCTAAAACAAAATCCTTGAAGCCACATGGTATGAAGTTAGAGAATTTTTCAATGAAACTAAAAAATTGAGTCATCAAACAAAATGGTAGATATCACTTGGTGAAAGGAACACAAAAGATTATGAAGATAATTTTAGTCAAAAAAACAAAAAAGATCAAAGGAAAGTTCAGTTGATAACATCATAACATTATGGTTCAGATTTAAGGAATTCTTTAGATCTCAATGGGAAGAAAAATAGGTAACTATTTGATAACTTAAATAAAGTTTGTAGATGATTAATTAGGAGATTTCATTTATACAATTATGATATATTAAAGAAGGAAGAAATTAAAGTTAGGAAACTCTTTATATCTCAATAAATATATGTTAAGATTATAACATAATTAAAATTAGTTTCATCATAAGTGGAGCATAATCACCTAGAACTAATGCATAATCAAGATCGAACTAGATCTATTCTATTACATGAAATTTTCAAATGTAAAGAAATGGGTTGGTTATTTTATTGAAATACTTATCGAATCGTATTAATCATACTATAAGTTTAAATATTGACAAATTCAAACTTGACGTGTTAAATTTCTTTAACACCTATATATTCAGATAATGATTTTTATAGTGGAACTAAATAAATGTCTATAATACCCCTTTGTTCTAGAGATAGGCGATAGGTTAATGTCAAGTATAAATTGAAGTCAATATTTTTGTTCAATTTGAAGTTAATTGTATGATTAGTGGGGTGGCTATGAGATTAAATTTAATGGATGAGGGTGGTTTATATTTAAGGTTGGTTTACATTGAGTAGGGCAAAACAATACGAAAAATAATACATGCTAAATTCTGATTTTACTAAGTTGCATAATAGATCATAGATGTGGTTTAATTTAGTGTGCATTTAGGTCGAGTAGGACCACTTTCTATTAGTAAGTTATGATAATTATGATAATCATAATTCTTTATGTTATTCGCTTATAATTTTTTAAGAAAAAATCATAATTTTGTACATCTATGATATTCTGTTAGATGAAACAAAATTACCTATAATGTTTCAAAAAAGGCAGTTTCCTTTGACAGTATTAAAAATTAAGTACAGTCTCTATCAAATGGTGGGTTTGTATCTCCAAGATCAGTTCTCAGCTATGACTAATTTTACGTAGCCATTTCTGGAGTTAGGAGTAAAAAATGCCTAATAGTAGTAATTTATGAGGAAGAACATGGAATGTCTAATACTACGATTAATGTAGTAGATAAACAAATCTTCAAAAACATACCAGTTATGTATCTGCTAAACAACGTGATAATTAATATAAAGGCGTCCTTTTATCATACAAAAAGAATGAGTAGACGTAAAGAATCATTTATAATATATTCTCAAGGAGCTGATATATAAACATTCTTATTAAGCTGAATAATTCCCGTGCATTATGCACGGGTCCACGCGATCCACAATGATATTAACTACACCAACTGCTTAACACACGGGTCATAATCCATTTTCAAAGTATTTTAATACATGATTACAAAAATTCAAACCACAAGATACGATTCATACAATGATTTAGGAAAAACATCATAAAATCTTAGATTTATGGAACAAAATTTACGTGCATTTTGCACGGGTCTAATAGCAAATTAAAATTTACATTTATGTATATACTTATTTTTTATATTCCTAAATTTTATATCACCAATTTATAGATGGACGGGTTAAATATTCTCACCCTGATTTTAGGAGAAATAACATAAAATCTTAAATTTATAAAATAAAATACTTCCCATGCAGCTGCACAAGTATAAAATTAAAACCATGGCTTAGCGGGCAGCGACCGGTGGTGGCCAAATATGATGCATTGGTGGTGCAAGAAGGCAGAATAAGACTGTCATAAGTGGTTGCTGAAGCCGATGTATGGTTGAATGTGATTGTAGTGCGAATTGTAATTTTATTTGAGACACTATGGAAGCAATAGACAGAGCAAAGACTATTTCTATCAACTCTTTTTAAAAATATACGTGGGTCATGTAATCCACCATTACATTAAGTACACAACTGCTAAACACACGGGTTATAAGTCATTTCTAAAATAATTCTCAATACATGATTATTAAATTTTAAATCACAAGTTATTATTCACCACCATGATTTTAGGACAAACTTCTTAAAATCTTCAATTTATATAAAAATAATTTCTTGTGCAGTTCGCACAATTCACGGGAATTACTGTTATTTCCGAAAGCAATGTCGGAGAAAAAGTATTTATCCCAAGAATAACACTAAGTCATGTTTTCCGTCATGGTCAGCTATATGTCGCTATTTCCCGAGCTACGAGTAAAAAAGGACTTAAAATTCTTATTTGTGATAAAGAGAATAATATGTGCAAATCAACTACAAATGTTGTTTATAAGGAAGTGTTCCAAAATGTATAACTTCATACACATTTTTGTAATTTTTCTCATTATAACTTTTACTTATTGTTTCATTAGAAAATTTGTTGTCTATTATTCATTTCATTGGAAATTTTGTCTTATTAAGCAAATCCCTTCCCGTGCATTTTTGCACGGGTCTAAAACCTAGTAGTAGTTATATAAGAACAACTTACCTAAATTGGGTCTGGATAAAATTGAACTTATAAGTTGAATCGATAAGATACACATCCCAGCAGATAAGTTATCAATCATTGAGTATAAAAAGATGAATCATTATAAATAGTATCTTTGCACACTTTACTATGGCGAAATGAAAAGTCATAAAGGCGTAATCATTCATCCAGATTGCACCAAATAATTCATTTTCGAAGTGAAATAATGGAATATCATAGTATTCCCTACTCACTTAATTGTAACACCAGTAGGTGTGCATGAGCCTTTTATGCTCAAGATCTTGACTATCTCATATCGGAATTTGAGGAGAATAGAGATTTGTTTATATGAAGGTTGACACATCAACTTAATAGAAGCCTTTTGGGTAGGATTTCAGTTAAGTACCGAATCAAATCATTGGCATTAAATTGTGCGACAAGAGAGATTTCGATAAACCTTCTATCTATCAGGCTCGCACCCATCGCAGATTCCGGAACATAAATCCTCGCGACTAAATTTTCATTGTTCTTTGTCTTATTGGTAAGTTTTTACTTTCTTCGTTCTATTTTAAATAAAACGATTTCTTTTTTCACGCAACCCAACACGCTTCTTTGATCATCGATATCTTTAGTTGTGTACACGCAAAAAAATATGAAAAATACAATTTGATAGTATTATTAGAGTAACATTTTATGTAACAGGATAGTATGGTCTTTTACTAGTCGTAGGCATGTATTTTAAACATTATATATATTGAATGTTAGCATTAACCTAATCAGGCTAACACAATTATTCTCCACAGATGTGTCGAGGCGAATCTAATAAGATCCCAACAGATACCCAAAAATTCACCAGATACGTTAGAAAATAAAAAATTCTATAATCATATTTTCTTTAATATTTGAAAAAAAATATGGATATTAATAATGTAGTAAGAACTTTTTGATATATTATCTATGAAAAATAAATAAAATATATACTAAAATTAAGTTTTATATGGAAAAAAATTGTCCAACCGTACTGGACCAAAAATCAAAACTTTAAAAGTTGGACAAAAAACAAGTTTTTCTTTTTCCATTTACTGTCAGCATCAAAATCATAGTAAAAAATAGCATCATCAGAATTTCTCTAACCATCATTAGAAACGCCAAACTTAAGTTCGTGGAAACTCACAGCAGCTCCAATGTATTTTTTAGGATCTAGTTTAGTAAACAGCACAACCTTTTCTCCATATCTTCAGGGTTATACAACTTGAAGCACCACGAGAATTCTGAATAACACATAGATCTATGCTTCTCTTGCATAAATTTTGGGTCAAGACAAAATGAAAAATTAGGCCTGTTAATGAAGCATACGGAACCAGGTTTCTATGGAAGTCTTCTATATGCAGAAAGAAGAGAGAAAGTGACAAAGTCCACAGCGAAAAAGATATTATCACCTAAACAATCCATCCTCTTCCACTTGTGTTGATTGAACATAAGGTATTAGACTTTTTTTTTTTGATAATTTGCGGAGATTTTATTCAAAGATTATCAAGAGGAACAAAGGCGTCCTCGGGATATATGTCAAGGATACAATCGAAAGACAAAGACAAGATCTCAAGAATCCAACTACAACCAAGCTATGAATTCAGCATCTCTAGTAAGTCACTGTTTGGCTAAAGTATCCGCGACAACGTTTGAGTCATTCCTTTATGAATGATGGAGATGTCAAGCCACTGCTTCCTAGCATTTCGGATGGAATTCGGTTGAAAGTTCATGTTTCAGACCTCTTCCTCACTATTACACCATTTGAAAAAAAATAAAAAATTCTATATATAATTGTAGTTTCTTTAATGTTTGAAAAAAATATGGATATTAATAATATACTAATACTTTTTGATATATTATCTATGAAAAATAAATAAAATATATACTAAAATTAAGTTTTATATGAAAAAAAATTGTCCAACCGTACTGGACCAAAAATCAATAATCTAAAAGTTGGACAAAAAACAAGTTTTTTTTTCTTTCCATTTCGGATTGGAGAATTAACACCCATTCATCACTATCAGCATCAAAATCATAGTAAAAAATAGCATAATCAGAATTTCTCTAATCATCATTAGAAACGCCAAACTTAAGTTCGTGGAAACTCACAGTAGCTCTAGTGTATTTCTTAGGATCTAGTTTAGTAAACGGCACAACCTTTTCTCCAGATCTTCAGGGTTATACAACTTGAATCACCACGAGAATTCTGAATAACACATAGATCTATGCTTCTCTCGCATAAATTTTGGGTCAAGAGAAAATGAAAAATTAGGCCTGTTAATAAAGCATACGGAACCAGGTTTCTATGGAAGTCTTCTAGATGCAGAAAGAAGAGAGGAAGTGATAAAGTCCACAACGAAAAAGATATTATCACCTAAACAATCCACCCTCTTCCACTTGTGTTGATTGAACATAAGGTATTAGACTTTTTTTTTTGATAATTTGCAGAGATTTTATTCAAAGATTATCAAGAGGAACAAAGCCGTCCCCGGGATATATGTCAATGATACAATCGAAAGACAAAGACAAGATCTCAAGAATCCAACTACAACCAAGCTATGAATTCAGCATCTCTAGTAAGTCACTGTTTGGCTAAAGTATCCACGACAACGTTTGAGTCATTCCTTTATGAATGATGGAGATGTCAAGCCACTGTTTCCTAGCATTTCGGATGGAATTCAGTTGAAAGTTCATGTTCCAGGCCCCTTCCTCACTATTACACCATTTGAAAAAAATAAAAAATTCTATATATAATTGTAGTTTCTTTAATGTTTGAAAAAAATATGGATATTAATAATATACTAATACTTTTTGATATATTATCTATGAAAAATAAATAAAATACATACTAAAATTAAGTTTTATATGAAAAAAAATTGTCCAACCGTACTGGACCAAAAATCAATACTTTAAAAGTTGGACAAAAAACAAGTTTTTTTTTCTTTCCATTTCGGATTAATCCATACTTTATAAAAAAATCAATACTTTATAAAAAGTTTCAGCTTTATAATTTGAATAAATACATATAGATTTATAAGATAAATACGGATTGCATATTGAAATAATAGTCAAAATAAAAATAACATTTGAACTATAATTTCAAATGAATCGAAAAAAAAGTTTGTTTGATATTCTTGAAAAATACATATATATGTATGTGACCAAAAGAGTTGTTTATTTGAGTACTAGGCTTAGTGTATGAATAATTAGTCGAGTGAGTTCCCAGGAAAGAGAGGTGCGGCACAAACGGCCAACTTAAGTACCAAGTCTTTCCTTAGCCAGAACTTTACTCAGAAAAATAAATCCACATACTTATTCCGTTCTTCAAAATATAAATCAGAAAATATTTATACTTAAAAATATAAGTATTTTCTTAAAAAGAAAGAAGTATTTTTTTTAACATAATCTAAAATGTCAAAAAAAAAAATGCAAATAGAATGCGAAACTCTAGCTTATATGCCCTTCCTAGATCTATCCCATTCTCTCATTGACTGTTTATTTATTTTCCAAAAAGAACCTGAAAAACTGATACCACTTTGTAACACCCCTAAATTTCTCTCTTTTGGAAAACTGATTTTAATATAAAACTCCTTGAGAAACTTGAGAGTATTACCGCCACGTTATAACGTTAAAGGCTTTAATACTAACTACTAACTGAACTTTAACTAATGCAGCGGAAATAACTTAAATAACTTATGTAATACTCCGTATTTTTAGTAAGTTAATATTTATATTTTTAGAAAAGTTTTAGTTTTTAAAAAGGTTTTATTTACTAAAAAGGCTTATTATTTATTAAAAAGGTTTTTATAAAAGATTTTGAGTATTTAAAATAAATTTTAATCCAAGTAGATGTTGGGTCTAAGTTTACTAGTTTTAAAACCCAAGTATTTTGGTAACAAAATTTTAAAAATGTTTTAAAGAAAATCCAAAAAGGTTTGCAAAAAAAGAAAAGAAGAAAAAAGAAAAAGATTTTAATGAAAAAAAAAAGGAAAAAAAAATAAAATCTGCCGCCAACTCATAACTCACGCCAGTGAGTTACATGTTTATCAAATTTTTGTAATTTTTCTTTTAACTTATCTTTTAGTTATTTTACCTTCTATAACTACGTATTATGGGATAATTTATATCTTTTTCTAATCTAGTTGGATAAGCGTAAATATTAGTTATATCCTAACTAGATTAGTTTATCTTTTTCCCTAAATCTATCTTTTAGTTTTCTAATCCTATCCCAATACTACTTTTCCAACTAGTATAAATAGGGGTCTCCACCCATCATATTCTTCACACCAAATTTGAGAAATAAATCTCTTTTCTCAAGTTTAAACTCTCTCTCCCTCTTAGCCTACCTTTTCTCTTCTCCCTATTAGTTATTATTTATTCAAGGTGCGTGTATTTGTAGATCTTTAATAATTGTTTTGCAAGTATAGTATCATGTTTTTAGGAAAATATTTTGGAGAAATACATGTTTTATGAGTTTTATTATGAACTGCATCTGTTTTATATAACATGTTTGAATGTTTATAAATTTTATTTATAACTTTGAATTATGTCTTTTATTTAGTATATTTATAAAGTTTGATCTTTGAATTTATATTCAAATATTTAGAAGGAGTTTGATCTTTTGATTCATGTTTAAATATTTTAAAAGGAGTGTTTTTGAACTATTATTATTTTCAAAGGTTAACCTTGAGCAAGTTATTTTATTTATGCCTTTATATGGCTAAGTTTTAAGAATTATTATTCTTTTTAAAGGAGGATTATTTCAGAAGGATTTTTATTAGATATATGATCTTTTATGATCACAATTATAAAGAGGCCACGGCTTGTTATTTATTAGCAAGAACGGTAGCTATTATATTATTTACCCATGTACTTTTTGTATAAGTCATGTGGACAAGGTAGTTCCCCTCGTAATAGACTCAGTAAGGAATACTAAACTTGGGGGGTGTGCACACTTTAGGCAAGGTACTAGGCAAGGAAAAAGGATTTTTATCAAGGTTATATACTTTATGTTATACAAGTATTATCAAGTATCCAGAAAGGTTTTTTTTGAAATTAAATATTTCAAGAGTTTAATTAAATAAAGTGTTTAATATTCCACATATACATGTACTCAGTATTTTTACTAACACGCGTTATGTTTTGTTTTGTTTTATGGCTTTGTCCCTGTGATGACCCTTTTTGTGAGCAGAATTTACAGGTTGATATGATGCATACTTCATATGGGGGACTAGTGAGGAATCATAATTAGTCAATGATTGTTATTTTATTTTATTTTGTATTGTTATATAGTTATTGTACAATAAAGTTTATATTAATAAAGAGAAGTTATTTAAGTTATTTCCGCTGCATTAGTTTAAAGTTCAGTTAGTAGTTAGTATTAAAGCATTTAACGTTATCACGTGATACTCTCAAGTTTCTCAAGGAGTTTTATATTAAAATGAGTTTTCCAAAAGAGAGAAATTTGGGGGTGTTACATCTTCTCTTTATAAATATAAACTTTATTGTACAATTATAGAACAATGGAAATAAAGAAAATAAAATAACAACTCCTTGACTAATTATGATTCCTCACTAGCTGCTCCATATGAAGTATGCATCAATTAACCTGTAAATTCTGCTCACCAAAAGGGTCATCACAGGGACAAAGCCATAAAACAAAACAAAACAAAAGCGTGTCAGTAAAAATACTGAGTACATGTATTTGCAGAATATTAAATACGTTATTTAATTAATCCTGTGAAATATATAATTTCGAAAAATCTTTCTGAATACTTGATAATACTTGTATAATATAAAGTATATAACTTTGATAAAAATCCTTTTTCCTTGCCTAGGTACCTTGCCTAAAGTGTGCACACCCCCCAAGTTTAGTATTCCTTACCGAGTCTATTACGAGGGGAACTACCTTGTCCACATAACTTATACAAAAAGTACATGGGTAAATAATATAATAGCTACCGTTCTTGCTAATAAATAACAAGTCGTGGCCTTTTTATAATTGCGATCATAAAAGATCATATATCTAATAAGAATCCTTGTGAAATAATCCTCCTTTAAAAAAGAATAATAATTCTTATATAAAACTTTAGCCATATAAAAACATAAATAAAATAACTTGCTCAAGGGTTAAACCTTTGAAAAATAATAATAGTTAAAAAACAATCTTTTTTAAATATTTAAATATGAATCAAAAGATCAAACTCCTTCTAAAATATTTGAATATAAATTCTGAATGAATCCAAGCCAGTTGCATCCTCAGCTACTTGTAAATATATAATCGTTTTGGAAATCCATAAATTACAATAAAATGTAAATATACTAGTTTTTTTTCCCGGACGATGCCTCGAGTCAATAACAATAAATAAGTATGTTATCAATTTTTTATTTCATATTTTATTTTGCTACTTTTCGTATTTTTTGTCCATTGAGAAATTGACAAATTCACGTCACAACGTTATAAGTACAACACTCCTTTTAAACAATGAACTAATTTTAGGCTATGTTATTTATCTATTTATGTAAAGATATATATTTTAATTTATAGGTGTATATTATGAGTATTAGTTCAATTTAATTTCATTGGATAATTGAGGTTTTTACGATACTACGGTGAATAATATAGTATAGGATTTGATCCCGAGACCTGAAGTACAGGTACCAAAGTTTTAACCACTAGACTAAGTTGTATTTGGTGTTATCATCATAAAGTATTATATTGATAAATGAAATTTTTTCTTACCCAGGGCATAGCGCGGGACTACTAAGTACTAACTAGTTGAAATTGAAAAGGGAGTGAAGAGAAAACCCCAAAAGTAGCAACATAGAATTATAAACGCTCATGGCTCATCAAGTAAGCAGAATCGCAAGAGCAAGAGCAAAAGGGAGAGGAAAAGGAAGGGATCACCACGATCACCGATCGACGTGAGGTTGAAGAAAAAGCAGTCTTCCACCGTAGATTGGTCTTCATCACCGGAATCCTTTCGAATATTCTACAGACTTTTTGGTTCTGAACAAAACAAGGCATTTTCGCTTACAATACCATCTAATCTACTCAAGCCATTCAACCAGGTAGACGTCTCATACTACCATGCTCACCATCACTTTCATGCTACCACCTACAACAACGACTCCAACCATCTCAACTTATACCCAGATTACCTCTCAACTCTCAGCGGCTTTCCAGACGGTATATCCATCGACAATGCCGCTGTTGTTAGCTCCATTCTCTACTCCATGTATTTAGGGGATGTAGGGGAATTGAATAAGGTTTATGGGGTTTATGGTAAAGGTAAGCTTATGGAAGAAGATGACACCAGCACTTTTATCTACTAGTCTTACATGCACGCAATGCGTGCGAACGCGTGATAACAAATAAAGTAGAAAAAATAAGATTAATTGGATAGAAAAACTATCTTTACATTTTATTTTCACAAAAAACTAATGTCGAGTTTAAATGTCCTACTTTCCCCCCTTTTTTTCGTTCAATGAAATAGTTAGTTATCCTCTTTCTTTCTTTTTACTTTTTTTTCCTTTTTCTATTTTTTGGTGTCCCCCATGTGTTGCCTTATCTAATAGAGATTTTATGGATAGACGTGGTTTGGTTTTTGCTTTTGATTGGCAAAACATGGAGATCTTTGAGGGCTATATTGTTGGGATGGAGCTTGAGAATATCGATTTCATTTCTGCCTTAAAAAGTCGTTATACTTTTTTACACTTTCTTTCATATATGGGGGATCTCTTCTGTTTGCTATGGTCTACTCATACCCCTGAATATCATAGTAAATACTCATTCCACCACTTCACATTCTTAAGGATTATCAAGGACTCTAAAGAGTCTAAACCTGGTTATGGCTCTATCACTGCCCATGTCGTCGGTTGTTTTCAGGATATTTTGATGGCCATTATGAATGTTTTGATGCTTTGCTTGTCTAACTTCTGGTTAAGTATTCTATTAGCAATCCTTACTCTTATATAGCATTGCTTTGTACTTCATTCTTCCTAAGTTTTACCACTATATATAATATATGCACTGCACTATTCTTTTCGAGGGTGTGCATTATTGCGTTTGTGAGCGTTCATAATTCGATGTTGCTTATTATGTGATCTTTGTAGATTATTTTGACGGGCTTATAAGTTGCAACAAAGATTGAACAAAGGGTAAGTTTTGTCATAATCTTGTTAGAATTCAGGTTTCAAATCTAGAAACTAAGCTCCAACAAGATTGAACAAAGGACTCTAAACCTGGTTATGGTTCTATCACTGCCCAAGTCTGTCAGTTGTTTTCAGGATATTGTCGATGGCCAGTATGACTGTTATGATGCTTTACTTGTCTAATTTCTGGTTAGTATTCTATTAGCAAACTCATTGTTCAAGGTTACACTTTGGGTTCTTTTCCTGCTTAAGTACTCATATTTAGTACTAGTAACAACCTAAATAGTTCAGTAATCAGTAGTATCTAAACTTACAGACGAAACCTAACCATAACCATTGTAATCAGCTATCTACAACTACATTTACACTGAGAGAACTATAATTTTGATCAAGAAAAGAAATGTCAGTAGGTTAATCAGTGCAAGAAAATCAAGGGCGAAATTCTTAAGTAGGTTGACGAGAAAATAGAGCACCCTCGCTAAAGCATATTAATAATATGTAGTATATATACATCTCTATTGGCCACCAATGTTAATCTAGAGTACCAAAAATGGCGCATGAGCCTAATTACAACAGCTAGCCATCCACTCGCAACAGGGTAGAGACATTTTTAATAAGAATAAACTACAAAAATAATAACTTAGTACGACTTCACTTTCAGTAAGGTTAGTCCTTGTTACGAGATGTACGATCTTTACGATGTCCACCGAGAATACGTGAGATCTGCAGACCTCTACTGAAAGCTTGGTTGAACAACATTCGGGTCTGGAATTCTGAGACAAATGGGAACCAGGCAAGGAAAGCCACAGGTGTAAACAACAGCAATCCCATTACAATTTCATACCCACGTGCAAGTGTCCGGACCGAACCCCAAAATCCGGCCTTGTGAACAACAGGTTTCAGGGCCTGGGCAATCTGAAAAGAAATTGAACCATCAAGAGATATTAAGATCTTCACCTTCCCCACCGGAGCGGGAGGAGTGGAGGGGGGAGGGGAGTTTGAAAATATAATTTATGGAACTAGACAAATAATAGATAGAGTTGGGTTATAACAATACTGAAAGACAGAAGTGCCATCAACCATTAATTATGGTTAGTGGGAAGTAGGGAAACCTCAGTTCTTTTCCCTATAGTTATGCCATGCACATAATATTTTGCTGGGAAGTAATGAAACCTCAGTCGTTTTCCCTATAGTTATGCTATGCACATAAGGGCCCAAGGGAACCTCAGTCCTTTTTTATACAGTTATGCACATAACATTTAGCTGAGATGACCTATTCTTATAGAAACTCTTAGGAGGTGTTTGACAATTGTTTGTATTAGTTGTTTAGGTTTGTTGTTTGACTGTTGGCTGTTTCTAAGTTTACGAAAATTCACTTCTTAGTGTTGGCTGTAGCTAGAAGTGAAAGCAAAAGCCAATACAAAAAGCAAGTAAAAGCAATTCCCACAATGTTTTTGGCTGTTTGACTATATAAAAAACCAAAAGCCAATGAGAAGGCCATCCACAAACCATTTACCAAACACCGCATAAGTTCTCTATTGCACATACCCTTGCCCTAGACAATAGTATAGCACTAATAATCAATCAGATAGCCTAGTGTTTGTTTTGCTAAAGTTATAGGAATAGATGAATACCCTTGAGCATTAAGAAAATTTTTACTGCAAACAAATTTAGTCAGGACTGGAAAACTCACCTGAAGTAGACCCCAGCCAGTGGGCATGAAAGCAAGGATGCAAACTATGATATCCTGTAATGTCATGCCTGGTAACACTATTAGTGTAACCAGGATACCAACAAACGTTAGGAAGATCAAGCCCTTGATGAGCCGAAATACCAGCTGAAAATCAGCACTGAATTTTCGACGTCCCACCGAAACAGTCTGAAACAAGTGAAGAGCATGTCATGCACTGAAGCAACAGCCAAACCAAATTATAGTAAACTGTGCAACGCTGTCAATTGTATCCCAGCAAACATCAATAAGAAATGCTCAAAACAAATTATTTCACATCATTTGCCCAAAACCATAAAAAAAGAAATGCTCAAAACAACCAGGTGAACAAGTTTAATTGTCTGTAAAGAAAGGTTCACAGACTGACACAAATTAAAATAGAATATATGATTATAATTGTCTGTAAATAACCATGAATGCTGTTGCCAAAAACAACCATGAACAAGTATGACAATTACCACGTTACAACCCAAAACATGAATAAACATGCCATATAAAATACTGGTATGTTTGGAGATCAAACTTACCTTCATTACAAATAATATTAACATGATCACCAACCATGATAACCCGTAGACCTGCAACACAGCTTTTATTAGGAAGACAGCACAGAAATTTGAAACGAAAATTATAGGACACAATATATACCAGGAAACTTCTCGTCTTTTCTGTGATCTTTAAGTGATACACAAGTCCATACTGATATATAAAGAACCGCAAAGATAGCAGTATCTCAGCAATGATTCCACGAATGCCAGAATGGCGAAGATGCTCCTGTTCCTCCTCCCACCATGATTCCCAACTCTTTTCTGGAGGCACACCAATGCCCCCTGTATTGCTTATCCATTTGTTCCAGTCGGTCCAATCATCGACAATCTTTTGCCACTCAAAGCCAGAAGGATTGAAAAGGAAGGGAGCAAATAACCACGTCCCCACCATGAACCACATTGATATGGTAATGAAGATATAAGCAATCGGACTTCTATATGTTTGACCAAAAATTTCATATACAATAAGTAATATCATAAGCTCAATCCCCTTCACAAAGTGGCTCCGAGAATAGAGTCTATAGTTGTCTGCAAATTTAGCATGAAAGACAACAAATCCTCGACCTGTAGACCTATATTTTGCACCTCCGTGAAGCAATGTCCTTCCATAGTAGTGAGTCTTGGTTCCCAGTGAAAATGTAAAGAATACTGGAGCAAGTTGTAGCTGCATCAGTATAAACTCACTTAGGGCAGTTCGGAAACCTCTTTCTAAACCAATTTCCATCAACATAGGCAATGCCATCAAGAACCCAATTTGAACAAAAGACTGAGAAGCCAGAGCAACTTGAAGTGGCTTATTATTCCGAAACCGTCGTTGACTGTTCAGCGCTTCCTCAAGACCACTAAGCACAAGGTAGAGACGTCCATAAAGAAATATATACACAGTAAGCACAGTAATCTGCCAAAAGGATGCAAGTGCAAAAGGTTAGGGGGCAACTATGTGTTTCAACTTTCAAGAGACAGCAAGATTCGATAGTTCCTATTTTCTATTTACACCGACAACCCTTTTTTCATAAAGAGAACAAATTCTAGGCATAGAAATCCTATTTTCTACTTCCTTTGTTCTTTATCTATTGCAACAATAGAGTTTTTACGCTTGCCAATAGAAAAATCACAAGAGATAGGGAAACGGTGGTGAATGAATAGTGTAAAAATCACATTGTTGCAATAGAAAAGAATGGAGGAAGTATTTCTCTATTTTATCTGACAATGAAATGTGAACTTACCAGGGTGCTAAAGTAGAAACCAACTGTAGTGAAATAGCATGACAACATTCGAAAGTAGTCAAAACGATGTCCCAGTCTGTATATATCGCGACTGACCGTCTGCTCTCCGTTGCCATTGGCTATCTTCGCCTCAAACATCGAAATCTGGTTAAGACCCACATCTCTTCCCTTCCCTACTTGTATGTACTCATGATGTGTAACATTTCCTCCTCGGAGGGTAGAATTAAATCCTATAAAAGCAATGTCATCACATAAGTCACATTTATGGCCACGGACACCCAATCAATTTGAAGTAACAAGTCATATTTCTTACCCGCAAATATATCCTCACTCAAATTGATAACCTTAGAAGCTTTACTGACACCACCTCTAGTAAGATGAAAAAGTCTATCAAAGACATCTGGATGACCATAGTGGAAGCGAACCCTGAGAAAATGCAAAGAGCAGAAAATATTGAAATTTCGGCTATTGCTGATCATTTAGCCTAGTAAATATTTCCCTAGTTTTTTACTCCCTGCGTTTCTTTTTAATTTATTCACTTCACTTTGGGGGAGAACTAAGAAAGAAGTACAAAAGCATTAGATAGAAACTGAAAAGATGGAGAGAGAAACTGAAAAGTAAGAGAGATAAAGTAAAAAGTGGGTTAAAAATATTTAAAAGTGGATGACATGGGTGGAAAAAGAGGAGAAAGTAGATGTGACATGTTACCATAAAATAGAAAAAGCAACGGTGTGTAGATTAAAAAGAAACAAACCAAAAAGGAAAGTGTATAAATTAAAAAGAAACGAAGGGAATATTAGTTTCAACACTTCGACTTTCATGGTTGCTACCATAACCCACAACTTTGACCATTAGAATCTTTAATTATAAGTTTAGTGAAAATTAAAGAAAGTTGATGCTCCTCTGTCTCTTGGATGCATTACAATGTCCAAAATCAACCTTGACCAAACAGTAATAATACCTTTAGGGAGAACGTCTTCTGACATTTTCCGGAAGGGAGGTTGAAATTCAAAAACACAAGGGGGAAAGGGAACATGCAAATCGGATTTAAGCATGAGAATTTAGTCAATCGACGTGCAAGTGCACACAGTCTTCCATTTCTAAATCATGCTTCGGTGGAAATTATTTCTCAACTTATAGATCGAGATGAGAGATAGAAAAAGAGAGTTGGTTGTGCGTGAGAAGGGGCTTACTTCAATGGATTTGCAAGCAATCTTTGGCCAATGGTTACGAAACTAGTTTCCTGATTTGACATGAACCATGCAAGAGATGAAACACTGCAACCAAGACAAACAAGCACTTAAAATATGATGATGAACAAATGAAATAAGCAAAAACAGAAAGAAAAGGAAAAAAAATCATGTGAAGAGCACCAACCTTCCAGTAAATATATGCTCTCTAAGGCCAAGAATCGTAGGATACCTAACACCACCATGCTTTTTCAGAAATTCCTGAAGCAGATTCCTCATTTTCAATGCTTCTTCCATGTAGTTGTCCTATAAATGGAGGGTAACCATATAAACAAAAGTGAGGGAAGCACCGAGGCAGAGATATCATAATCATCAATAACGGCAGAATTTTACTTGATTCATATCTATTGTTTGCAATCCTTCTCCACGGGTGAAAATTATTGCATGATTCTGATTTTCAGGTTTCCCTTCACCTAAGATTGGGGGCCCTGGTAGTTTTATACGATAGATGACCTGCACATAAAAGATTCAATCCATAATCCAAAGTAGAACGTCATTTATCTCACAGTATATTCATATCCACTTATTCAAGAATCTGGCAAAGCACATTTCAGCAAGAATAAAATTCTAACCTATGACACATAAAGTAAAACAGAAGGGTTCTGAAAAATTAATTTTTATCTTTGAATAATTGCATGTGAAAGAGATTACAAATGCCTCCAGTAACATAATACAAGGGGGTATAAAAAAAAATTACCTGATCTAGATTTTGCCCAGCCTCGTTTGAATTAGTAGACGACGCCAGAGCTGCTTTAGCAAGAGCAGAATAATATATCTTATTTGTCTTTTTGGACCCATCTTCACTACGCTCTTCAAGCTCATCAACATAGGCCACTCGAAGTGATGGATATCTATCATTAACAAAAAAAAAACTCCCCATCATTATCTCCAGTAATAAAATGAACTATGGGAGGCAGAAACCACCTATATGACAAAGTAGATATATAAGGCATTGCACACGCACGTCGTCATTAGCTTTAGGATATCTTGTGCACGCGGATCACCAGATCTTTTGTGTATACTGTATCGCTGACAAGATACCACGTACGTAAACTTCATGTCAGCAACAGCTTGACACAGCAATCTTTCACTCTGTGAGTTCTCTTCAGTGTTCAATTCAAGAGCCTTGTAGCCTTCCATTAACACTACAAAAAGCAAACTACAGTTAATATTCAAAAATATATTGGTTAAAAATTGATAACTTCACGTTCAAGTAAAGGACCCAGGGATCCAAGAGGCAAATAAATATTAAGGATTCTTTACATACCTTTATCATTTGCCATATCGAGGAAGGCTTGAAGCTCCAGAGCTTTTCGATAGTACATCATACCTCTAACTGCCATTTGTAGCAGTCAAGTAGTCAGAACACGGGACAGGAGTCAAACTTTATAGTTAAATCAATAAATACAGTTGCACATGTTACCATCGAGTCGATGATTCATGCCACACCATTACAAAGGCGAAACATGAAATCTAGACCAAGTATACATACCAGTTCGAGTTAAGGTCTGGCCTCTGTATGATGCCCAAAGCCGCAGATCTTCTTCCAGCTCTTCATTGTCTCTAAGCTCTTCTTCATTCTTGCAATTGACTCGCTCCAAAAAGTTTTCCCATTCATCTAATTGACATTGTCAGGGCATCATATGGTAAGCTCAAAGGAAGATACAACAACAACAAAAGAATCATATCAGAGCAGATATATATTGATCACAAAAGCAAGCAAGCAAGCCAAATAGACCTGGAAAAATCTTTTGTAGGTAGAATAGGATGGATACACCATCTTCATTTTGTGTTTCCAGAGCTTGTAGCGAGAAAAGAACCTCCTCTGTGTAGTATGGGGTCAAGACACTGTAATTACATAATTTCCATAGAGAGTCAGTGGACATTTCGAGTATCTGCACATTTATAATGACTAGTCATCTACATGGATCCATACGGCATTACATCAAACAAGGATAACCAACTTTCTATGATTATTGGATTATCAACAATAAATCAATTGTAGGCAGGGAAACCCGCTAGCATTTTGTGCAAGTATGTTTATGCAGAACTTCCTTTATGACTGAAAACCCTCTAGAAGTAGATAGAAGAACTACAGAAAAAATTAAATATAAATATAAATATAAGATACTAGGTTCGCTTTTGTTAATGGCAGGTTAAGGAAGTACAGAATATCCACATCAGTGCCAGAAAGGCACTCTTCTGAAATAGTATGCCACTTGACCACATAAACGAAAAAACTTCCCAAAAGTAACTTTCACAAGGTTGAAAAAAATATAAATCAACCTCATTGCCAGAAGTCTGAATAAAAGTGCCACATGACTACATAAAAAAACTTTCCAAAATTGCCATCACAAGAGTGACATTAAATTAATGAGGTAATGACTAGGAGATTATGAAAATAACAGACAAGCGATGCAGAGCCTTCAGCCTAGGATGGAAGTCTCACATAGAACAGGACCTTAAGGCTAAAAGAATATCTGATAAAGAACTCACAACATATGTAAAGAATAACAACCAGCCTGCTCTTCTTTCTCCATACATAAATCAAGTCATGGTACTTCAAAACAATCAAGATCCTTTATTAACATATCAACTAGAACTCTCCACACAGACACAAACAAGAAGTCAACATACTAAAGGATGGAGTCAAGATTAGTATTAGCAAAACACTCAAATAGAAGGGGTTAGTTGTTATTCTCACTAGTATAGAATAAGATCTATAAAATCTACTATGAGCACATTACACAGAAAGACAAGGTTCACAGGTATCTGTAGTTTGAAATGCCACTTGCAAACTATTAACCATTCAACACCACCAATGTTTTAAAGATAGCATGATGCTCATTATGTACATAAAAAAAAACTCTTATCGTTGATTAGATGACTCTACTTACGAGAAAGAAAGCATATTTCGGACTTTAGGTGGTGGGGGCATGTCCATAAAGAGTGAATTTGAAAAGAAAGAGAGTCGACGTCTAGCATCTAAGTTCGACGGAACATCCATGGCAGACTCCTTCACAGTAAGCAGCAGGTACAACCGTTTGATCTGCCAAGTCAAAAAAAGTCAAATTTCAGAACCACAAGTGCAAACCTATAGCACTTTTCGCGGGGTACAAATTCAAAAAGGTACCTTCTCCTTCCAAGCTTCTGTTATTGGTTCAATAGGAAAATTTATTGCTCCTTCTGATGCAAATAACTCAAAGGATGCCATTCCTGAATCCAATGACCCACCATGAATTGACTCTAGAACACTAGTGTCCTCCATTATATCATTTGTGACCACCTCTAACATGTCCTGAAAATAGAGAACAACTTGATCCTTGTCCTCCTTCTTGTTCTCTAACTGAAAAAACAAAATGATTACTTGAGCCTCGGAGAAGCAGAAAACAACCCAGTATTATAGCAAAATTTTAGACACGACATTAGCGCTTAGCAGTATATACTGACCAAGCATTTCATTAGCTTGACAAAATGGCCGTACAAGCTTGGAAGAGCACTCATCCTGTACTCAGTGACAAGGTCACCTTCTCCTATATGTTTCTCAACTTCAGCAAATATATTCTCTATAACACTGAAAAACATAATTTATAGCTCGTAAGTTTGTGGGATTTCAACCAATGCTTCAGAGAGGTAGGATTTTTTCTGTGCTTTACTAACTTACATTTTTTCAGGACCCCCTTTAACCATATGCTTTATAACACTTTTAAAAGAAGCGTAGCACTCATGCACGGCACATGGCATATAAGGATCAGCTGCAATTCTCTTAATTAATTCCCGGTCCTTCCCATTGCTATCTTTTGCCATATCTAGCGCTATAGGAATCTGCGAAGCACCAAAACGATCAGTAATTAGAAAAAGTATAGGCTATATACTACCATAGTCTAAAAGAACAAACACAAACCTTGCTTGCTAGTAAAAAAGGAGGCCATTGTATAAGGTCCATGTCACGATCAGCCCAGTAAGGAACTAGCAACAAGTCCTTTTCCCTGAATACATAGAACCATTAAACCACTGAACAGCAGTGACAAAACACCTCATAATTATATATATAGCAGTCGCACATCTAGTTCTCATTTTAAGAATATTCTCATTTGATCCTAAAACTAAATATATATAAACTTAAACCTCAAGTTCTATATACAAGATGAACTTTTCAGAAGCATGGAGAATGTCACAAAAGCATTCCACATCACAACTTCTATAATAAAACTTAAACCTCAAATTCTATATTAAGTTTTTATCCAAAAGGAAAACTATCATTAACATATCATCATACGACATCTACAACAAGCATTGTCCTTAAGTAAGAGATCATATACACACAAAGTTTAGAAAAGGGAAAATCAGAATTTGATTTTGAATAAACGACCTAAATATATTATATCATGTAAATTGAGTATAACTTGAATACATAATTCAAAATATTATATTTTTTTAATAACATTAGACGACGTTTGAAATATCATATAGCTATAGAACTGATAAGGGAAATTCCCAATGGTGACCTCGAACTTTTCGAATTTTCCATTGGTGACCCTCAATTTTTTTTATTCCTATTGGTAACCCTCAATTATTGTCCTAGTTTCAAATTCAATCAACTTTTCGTTAGAAATAATGTCTTGGTACACAAACCAAGGTGCTTCCGGTCATTTTTTGTCAAATTTGACCCTTAAGGGCCAAAATGACACTCAATCATGGAATTAAGACTCTCCCGTTCCGTTACAGAACGGCCGTTCTGTAACAGATTTTGGATTTGCCGTTCCGCGAAATCCCGTTACGGAACGCCATAATAAAATTCACTTACTTCTCGCCGCGTTGTCCGTTCCGTAACGCGAACTCGCTGCGTTAGAACGATTTTATCCCCGTTACATCCGTTCTTTTCAAAAATTGGACAAATTTTTTTTAAGATTTAATTATATAGTTGAGGAAACATGATATTCTATTAGATTTGATTATATTATGTTCTAATAATGCTTCATAAACTAAAAAAATGCATATAAGGTTAAAACATATTAATGTGAATTTTTTAAAAAATTCACGCCGCGTCGGCCGCGAAACGTTCTATTTCGCCGTTACAAGCCGTTCCCGCGACAACGCGACCGTTCCCGCGAACGCGAGCACGTTTTGTTTCCCTGCACTCAATTCCTTAGCCGACCAATATTTGGGCATAAAAACCAATTTAGACTTTAGATTTGACCCTTAAAAGCTAATATGACCCCTAAACTTTAACTGAGCAATATTTGCGGCATGCAAACCTTGACAATTTTCGAGCACGGAAACCGAGACATTTATTCTAATGAGAAGTTAACGAAACTAACGATTTTTTACTCTATAAGGTCACATTTGGGAATAAAACAATAATTGAGGGCGAGTGGGAATAAAAAAAACATAGGGCCACCAATGGGAAACTCGAAAAGTTTGAGGTCCTCATTGGGAATTAAGATAATGTATGTTCGAAAAGTTATGAAGCTTTATATGAACAATAATGTATGTTTATTTTTTATTTCTAACTTGTGCGTTGTAGCATATAACAATAAAGATATCATAGAATGATAAGTAAATTATAAATTATAATAGGATAGCCGAGTATGGTATTATAACAAACATATATCTATTGTTCAGCAATCACATATAATTGTGTCTTACCTATCACTAATAAGATCTTCTTCTCTGAAACTTGTGATAATCTGGTTCCACAACTGAGCAAATCGGGCAGCTTCTTTTTCTTTATTAGATGGAATCTGCAAATTCAACTAGCTTAGATGGGATTTCAGGGTATCTTAAGAACATGAACAAGAACAGTATTAGAGAAAACTAAACTTGGCACAAGTTATACTACATACTTTCTCTGTTTTTTTAGAAGCAACATTTGTCTTTATGGTGAGGGAATTACAATAATCAAATGTTGATCTAACAATAGGAAAAAATCTCTAGAACTGTAAACCTTCTAAAAAAGGAAACTCCGCCTCAAACAAGCAATGAACCAATAACTGCCCATGCTAATGGAAAAAGAAGCAGGCGCACCACCTTTGTTGCCTATCCTCACAAGCTTGGAGCAGACACTCAGTGTGCACAAGAGTGGACTTCTCATTATTTCTTGCTTTGCTTACAAAGATTAACTGATCAACATGACCAAAGTTAACACTCGCCATGTGTTTCCAAACCTACTCACGTGTTTGACATGTTGGACTTGCACGCTAAAGTCTTAACAGCTACCTAAAGTATGAAATGCAAATTATCGCCTACGATTAACGCCACAAGTTGCTGAATAGCTGCATTGTTTCTATTTTAGGATATTATTCATCATGGCCCGAGGAAAGCTAACAAAACTGTTACTAACTAGCGCTAAAGTTCCACAAATTTTGGGAAACTTGGCGCGGAATTGAAGAGTGTATTATAAATATTTTGCAACGTCTCTGAATCTCAAAACACTTTGATTCACAGAAACTTGTTTAATCAATATTTTTAGTGTCATATACATCTAGGGAGACCAGATTTAAACCTCATTATGGTCGAACCTGGAGTGTATGTCTGCTCTTTGTTTGAGCACTGTGTTTAATAAGCGACAAACACTGTGTTTGATAAGTGACAAACACTGTGTTTGATAAGCGACAAAATACTTAGAGAGCCAGGGAGGAGTTTCACTGGGGCTATGCACTATAAGGAATGGGAGGAACTACTACCAGACTTAGCAGTCAAAAGTAGGTTTACACAGGTCCTCTATGGTTCTATGTTCCCACTTCCCCCCAGTGGTAATACTTTTTAACTTTCACTTAACAGAGTCATTGTTTGCCTAATGGATGCATTTCAGTTAAGAGGCCTGACGTAGCAAATCCTTGGATAAATATAGCACTTGGTGCAGTTATTGCACTAAAAGAATTTTTCTTCTTTTCTAAAAGTATGGAATCACATGGATGAGGTAGAATCTCCAGAAAAGGAAGATTAATGATTCATATAGATCGCGTAATGGGAAATGCTTCCAATTTTCCATTTTCAATAGTGAACTGAAGTACGTAGATGTTTTACAAAACATTACTGAGCTCTCAGCTCCACAATTAAGGTCCCCGAAATAATTTGGCCGCTCTCAGCTCCACAGTTACTAAATCAAGGATCGGCAGGAACTGGGCAACAATAAGGCAGTGTCGATTACATGGCCACATGAACTCCTTTCAGAAAATAACTATTGAGATCCGTGTGAAGCATGCATCTTCCAATTATAGACTAAAAAGAAACAAGCAGTAACATAGCTAAAAATCAATAGCTTACATCAGGAAATCGTCGAGAGAAAGTGGCCTTCAATCCTTTTTTCTTATGTTCAGTTTTCTCTGCTGGCATGAGACGTGCATTAAAAGCACCAGGTAATGACTGAAACCGGGATCTTAACATGCCCAAAGTACGGATCTGAGCGCAAAATATATATAAAAATATAAGTTAAAAGAAGTCGGAAATAGGAAGGGTGGGGGGTGGGGGTGGGGGAGCAAACAACATACTCCATCCATCCTAACAATACTTACCTCTCCAAGACGACGGAATGCACCATATATACCTCCAAACAATGTGGAGAATATAGCATACCAGATCTGGGTATCCATGAAATATACCTGCAAAACAAACCATAGAATTACAAGTACTGTTCCAGTAAAACAATCATCAGAAATCATGGAAACATAAAGGATAAGAAAGACATACAAGAATAATGGGGGCCCAAAGTGAAATGACAGCACCAATATTGCTCCGGGCTGCAAGAAACATCATGTAAAGTGTAAACAACCATGCCATCTCATAAAATAAATTCCATTTACTAAAAGAGCATGCCATGCTCATTACCTTGAGGGAAAAACTCATGCCATTTGAAACGTGTTATGTGAACTGACATGATGTCCTTTGTTGGAGCTACCAAAGGCTTTATCTACAAGACAAAATAGAGATGTATAAGTAGGTAGCAGAAACAGAAGTGAAAACTAAATATGCAGAACCAAGAACCACGTAAAGTTGTCAGTTGCAACAACAGGTAAGTATTTAATTAATGATTTGTATCAGATCATTCCAACTCTCATTAACTAGAAATTTGATTCTCTAGACATAAAATTTAGTTATGCGAAAGTAAATACAAAAGGATAAGCTGAACTACATTTAGGATTTAAGCTTAAAAAGGGTCAATCTTTTTCTTCTGAATTTAAGAAACACAACAAAAGTTAGCTACAAGGTGATATGCACCTCTATATAAAAGCTGAATGCCAACTTTGTTAATAGCAGGAGGACCCAAAACATCGTGTATCTGAAAATTTACAAATAAGACAAACATCAGCACATTAACCCAATAGAAATTTCACTTTTACTAAATAAACTTTCCTTACTTGAATAGAGAAAAGGCACTTTCATGCATTCCCCTCCCAACAAAAAGTCGTGCCTGCAATGTATCAGAGTTCAATATTAAAAAATCAGATGATTTTGGAGCCGACAGAAGGAGAGATATGTACAAGGAATAAGATTCGCATGGGCTACCTGTGACCACCACATCATCAGCATCACGATCTTGTAGTTGGACCTTTCAAGTAGAGACCGTATGGAAGGAAACAGAAAAAGCATGGCAGAGAGCATATTTGGTGATAGGTAGATAACAACAGCCAAAAAAAATAGTGAAGGTGAGTGTGCATTGCTCCCGAACCAACTTTTTATAGTTTGTGCAAATCCTGGAGGAGGATTGTCCCACGAATAAGCATAGGTCACAGGCAGGATTACCACCCACGCAGCAGCTGAGACAACCTTCAAAATGTATCTTAGCTTAACATGAAATGTCATGGTTCTTCTGGCTTTCCAACCAAGAACCACATCCAGCGCAGCTGAGAAATATAAAAAATACAGTTATACTAACATGGGTATCTGGACATAACTCCAAAACCAACAAGAGCATAACTATAAGCACCAGTGACTCCAGTCAAAATGCAATACCAACCTAAGATAAAAAAACTTCTGGAAAACATACTTGGTTGCAAACTACTTTGACAAAAAATAGAAGTGAGAGCAAGAAAGAAAGAGGCAAGTCTAAGAATTTAGAATAAGATTAGTATACTTGAGACATATGAGCTTTTCAAAATACAATAATAAACATAAAAGCAAGCACGGAATTAAATGTGGCACAAATTACCATGTCCAAGCGTTAATATCGAAGATGTTATGAAGATGCTCAGTACATTCTTGAAAACATTTGTTTCAAATATTGCACTAGGGTCGCCTGTGCCATTCCATGCAACAATAATCATAGCCTGAAAAGAATTATCAATGACTACATTATTTCAAAATCATATTGTCAATGCCTGTTGCCAGAAGAAGATATCAGAAGAGAGTGGTCACCTGTAGAGCCAATATAAAAAAGCTCCACATTCTGTCAAAGCTTCTGAATATGTGCCAAAACGATCGGATTTCAACAAAGTTAACTTTTCCAGTCCAACGATCCCCAGCTTTGCTTTCCTGAAATTCAAACAGTTTTTCAATAACATTCTACATTATATTGCAATCATAAAGTGGCATCAACAAGCTCTACTCCCAGATTCAATCAGCGGCATTAGGCTTTCTAGCAGTTCACGTACAATATGAGAATAATTCAAGTTCACTCATTCCAGATATTCCAGGGTATCAAGCACCCCCTTTCGTAGAGCAAGTATTAAGTATGAACTACAGACTTGTCTTGCAGTCATCCACTGGCACTGACAAGGTGACAAGCTCTACACCCAGCTTCAATCAGCGGATTTAGGCTAATTAGCAATTCAGCAGTACAGCATGAGAGTAACTTATGTTTACTACTCATTCCAAATATTCTAAAGTTTTAAGCACCCCCTCTCTTTGAGAAAGTATGAAGCATAAACTAGAGTTGTCTTGCAAACATAGCAAATTTAGGCTGTAGCAATTCAGCAGTACAGCATAAGGATGGTTCAAGTTATCACAAATAAAAATTTTGTAAGGTTCCAGTCAGAAAAAAAGACGTTTTAGAGTTTGAAACACCCCCTTTCCTATACCATGTATGAAGCATAAACTACAATGTAGCTATCGCCCTTGGAAAAAAAAGCAAACTATTAGACTCACTATTCAACCAATAGATGGAATGGCAATCAGATACAATAGCTGCTTCGTATTTTCTACAACAGGACCAACACCTGAATATCCACTATTTTCTACATTGTATTTTACCCTATATTCACTAATGCTTCTACATTGTTTATGTTACAATAACAAAAACAATTCAACTACACCAAAAAAACAGATTTACAATCAACAACTAGCACTAGTCTATTATCCTTTCATTTTCTCGACTGCATGGGAAACACTAACATCAGAGTTTACAAACTGTCTGAGAAAAGCTTCTGATCTGCAATCAGTAAAATACACTTCTCT
This sequence comes from Beta vulgaris subsp. vulgaris, assembly GCF_026745355.1. NCBI lineage: Eukaryota > Viridiplantae > Streptophyta > Magnoliopsida > Caryophyllales > Amaranthaceae > Beta > Beta vulgaris. Next base: position 65,493,651 of record NC_079205.1, on the reverse strand, counting down.
GATAACCTTTATATTCTTAAGAGTGAAGCGATAATATGGGACTGAGGAAATTGAGATTTCCACAAATAAGCCAGAGAACGGACAGAAAAGTCATTAAGCCAAAAAAATCCCTTCATCAAACATCCAACATGTAACAAATAATTTTGAAAACCATTAAATCATTTTCAACATGGCTACATCAATTACAAAACGAACAAATGTCTTACTCCAACTTTATCTTGGTGAAGCTGTTGAACGGACATACAAAAGAAGTCTGCATCAATCCGCATTGGCCAGCCCAACCGGAAGCAATCAACCGACCTGCAATTTGAAAGAAAAAAAGAGAGATAAGTTGTATATCAAGTAGTATGAAAAATACAAAGGAAAAAGTGCAGAAACCACATACCAAAAGTATTCATTCAAATCATCGTAGTTTCTCCACTGCGAATGTTTTGATTTTCCTTTTTTGCTACTTTCAGCTTCCTGTGAAGCGTATAGGTCACCGCATTAAACATAGTTAATATAGCAAAGTATAAATATTTAGCAATAATCAATTGAAACATGGATCATAGTCAAATACCCGTCTTATGACATCATAAATAGGTGTGACAACTTTTCTCAAAAAGACCTCTTCTTCACCACCGTATGCTGGCATCACATTCTCACCCGTCCTGGGACTGACATTTCCAGCAAGCATCCCATAAAGTTCAAATGCCATCTATACAAGAGCAGAACAGCAAAATTTAAAATTCAATTAATGTTCTCTCACCAAGCCAATTAAATCCAGCCAAAGTTCACAAACTCAGCAAGCCTGCCATAAAGTTCATCTCTCAACATAATGTAACACAGACAAAGTGTGGAAAGGAAGTAGTATATTTAATTGTCAGTTTCCCTTCATAGCTATAAGGGTGCTCTAATCTACTAAAGAGGAAAGAAACATTTTAAACGAAAGCACAAGGCAAAGGAGCGGAGGTAGATCTGGGAGCCAACCGGTTATTAAGGTGAGTTAGCAGCAACAAGCTGCATATATACATCACTGACTATTAGAAACTAAACTTAACTGCACAAAAATAAGAAAAAGAAAAACTAGATCCCTGGTCCGGAAAAACATTTGGCTAACATAATAAGGTAGGTGGATTGCTTACACATTAATAAATATTTAATTCATAGAATGTTAAATCACACCATCCTTCAAAAATATCTCATATTCTCTCATTCACTTTCCTATTAAGAGTAGCTTTTCTGTAACTTCCATTTTTTCCAGTATAAGTTCTGCCTCCTTTTTTTTCACAATATATACAAAACAAAGTATTTAAGAACCACCACCCTCAAAAGGCATGCATCTTGCTCTCCCTTAGGGTGTTTCTCCATGTAATTAGATTTGATTCCATGACTTCAAGCTTATATACTAAAGTCTTAACCACTAAACCAAGTTATATTTGGTGTTATCATTTTCTAAGAAAAATATTAACCACTAAACAAAGTATTTTTTTAAAAACAATTACCCGGACAATCTAGGGTCCCAACCCTTCCTAGCCCACCTTCATAACTCAGTGCGATCCTTTATTCGGTTTACGCATTTCCATTAGCAACAGAAATACCAATACTGCAATTTGTAACGCAGGCGCACCATAGGATAGCAAAACTAAATTCCCTTAATTTATACAACACCACCAAATCAATGGATGCACACATATTTTCGTTGCGACAAAATAATTTATCAACTTACAATGCCCAAACAGTAAAGTAATAGTTCCACACAACAAAGAAACATTCTGAAAGTGGTGGGCATGTGATTCACCAAACCATCCAAATTTTCGGAATCAATTTGTTCATGCTTATTGCTAAAGTGATCCAGGAACTAGATCTTAAGTGTTATCCAAGTTAGAGCCAAACAGACCTCTAGAATTATGCATGCAGGCGCCAGCATCAGCCTAAAACAGATACTTGAGATCATATGACAGAACAAACAGAAAACACCTTTTTATGATTCTATTCAAGCTTGAATAGGTAATATTCACTTCTAATCATATTGCACAGAGGACCAAATCTGAGAATGAAACAGACACAAGAGTTTGATGGTTCAGAAGCATACATGGTGATAAATATAGCATAGACATTCTGGCATAAATCTCAGATTTGCAGCTTCTCCCCATATAAGGAGATACAGACCCATGTACAATAGTTTACGTTGCTGCACTTCTTGCTGTATTGTTGGCAGCCTGTATTATATGAAAGCAATTAGCCACTAACTTTAAATAAAGCAAGAGCAAGAGAATAGCAACTATCAAAACGAAAAAAAAAGAAGAGAGAATAGCACCCCAACCCCCCGTTAGAATGCTACAAAGACGTTACAAGGATCACGAATTTGACTACTAGAAACAACAATGAACAATCTTCTACGCGTGATACGCTTTCCCAAAAGCAATATTCCGACCCTTACTTTGAGCACGGATTACACGGAATTCACTCTCGAAATACAAAGAAGAAATAAAGATGATCACACTCACTATGATAATCGTTAAATGAGAATAAGTGTGAAAGAATTTGATGTGATGAACAATGAACTTGTGCTTTTCAATAGAGAGAGTTTTCTCTTGTTGTTTTCATAAACATGTATAGAATCATGAATAAGAGTCATTGAAACACGGGAACATTTGGTACTATATGACAAATAACCGTCACTAACCAACCGAAGAGACGTGAAAATAAGCCAGGGCAGAAGCTCCTCCTCTGGAGCGGGAGCTCCTCGCGCTCTTTTGTCAATTTTCGCGTTCTTTAAATCCCTGCCAAATCTGATCACTCGCTCTAAACCGAGAAAATGCTCCTTCATTAATGTATTCATACATTAATGAACTCTATAACTCATGTTGATTCGAATCACACCAACATAACCAATGTGACTCAAAACCACGTGACATGAAAACAATACATCTAATACTCTAAATCTCCAACACCCCCCCCAGAAAGAAACCCATAAATGCTCGGTCAGGAGTGCACAATAAATGTGGCATTATATAAGTATTACACCAAAACCATAAAAAAATTCTAGCAAGATACTAAATGGCTCATGTATCAGACAGACATATCACAGTAGATTGAGATCAAAAAACTGACCAGAGGCTACTCTTGCGATCCAAGTACTTGCACCATTTCTTATAGCTCTTGAAGAGCTTTTTCATCACTTCTGTCAATGCACGTTCATCCAACTGAAACCATATGATTTTGTTAAAGATATCTAGAGGGAACAGATGGTTTGTACATACTAGAGCTAACATATAGCAATATTGTTGAGTGGTCAATGCACTCACTCACGGACAATACAATGATTTCAATCAAAAATTATCCAGAAAAAAGACAAGCAATGAGAAGTTAAAGGATGACAAAAATCAAACTAAACAAACAATAATAACAAGAGAAGTTTCCAGAAAGGAAATTCGGTTGGAATTACAGAGTTGAGAATTAAAAATCACCTTTGGTTGCTGATCGGGCTTTGGAAATTGTCGTATATGAACATTGGCAAGCAATAAAATGAGGTGCTCTCTTTGATTTGCCACATTATCTTTCTGCATGTCAAATTGCATCAACAATGAATTTCCTTGAATTAGGAGTATTATTAGAGCAACCAAACTCTTCACATGGTTCACCAACAGAGAATTGAGAGAAAGAATAGTTGGATAATATTGAACAAAGAAGAAAAGGAAGCACCTGAAATCCAAACATCGCTTGGAGCCAATCCAATATGTCTTCATCTTGCTTTTTCTTGTAGTCCTTAGGCCAAGGAAGGCCTCGAGTATTACGTAGGGCGACCATTGCAGCTTGGATCTGAAAGGTCGATATCCTTTTAAAAGGTTCCGAAAGAGCAGCACAATCTCCAAACATGTATAAGAAAGATGAGTGTCACAGCCAAGATGTACCTCTGGGTATCTCATAATTGCCTGATTTGCACTATCCGGATCAAGAGGAAGAATATTGTATGGGGCATAAATTTCAGTTTTCTCAGCTACTTTATTGTGTGTATCCAAGATCTGCAATATGCAAACCCTAAAGAAGTTAACCCAACGGAATAGCATAAACATTAATAGTACCACTGAGAGAGAGTAGCAAAATATGTGTATCAATCAAGACATGCCTATCAAGTATGAATTCATCTCACCTCACGATCAACTTCCATGGCCTGCGTCAAGTTAACAGCCTTCAACACCTCAAAGAGTACGTTAGCAGTTTGATACGCCTTTGTGAGCTGAGCACTGAACATAGAATTGTTTGTTAAGGCTGCAACAAAACAGCAGCAGATAAACACTTGCAAATTATTCTACCAGTGTCTTTTTACCAGTATAACCAACTCACCGGTCAGCCTTATCCGCTGCATTCTGCAATGCCTGAATATATTTCTTGTAGTAATGCTGATAAAAACTTTGCATTTCCCGAGCATCACTCTTTTTAACTCTCCCCATCAATGTTGGATCATTTTCCTGCAGGGATGAAAGTTATCAGAACAAGCCAAATAAACCTAAAACACATTGAATCTGACAAGTAACTTATTTCCCAAAATGAAGTCATATGCAGCAATAACAGAAACAGTCGCATATTACAAGAGACAATCACACGGAAAATGACTAATTAATCCCTATAAACTTACACCACAAAGATAGATTAGTAGCTAAGGGGGTAAAGGATTTGCGCAAACTCTAACAGAAAAGTACCAAGAAGAATTAAGCAAAGACAAACAAATAACATATGACATCTTCATAAGAATGTTATCACAATGCAACACAAAGAGAAGGAAAGCTACATCTAGAAGGAAAGCACATGCATCCAGATGCTTTCCACCAGACCATTTCACGCCTGCGACCAACGTACATAAATTCAGACTAAGCTTGAGATGCCTCCATGGAGCATGGAAACTTCTCTATCGCATTGAGTAAATCAGATCAATCATAAATTATTGATGTCATATATATATAACTGTCCCACCAGCAATTAATATGCTGGGACAAAATCCATAAAAATAAACACATATATTAGATTAGTAAAAGATGCAAAACCTTTTCTAGCCTTTGGAGAAGTGCAGTTTTGAATTGACGGACACCACGACCACTGGAAGTTGGATCTAACCGATGTGCTTTCTCAAATGCATAGAACCGACCTACAAGCCACAAATTGTTACGAAATCTCAAATTGTATTAAAAATCAGTACACACGAAGGTAAAGAGTCAAAGAAACAAAAGGTAAAGGGAAATTGGGGGACAACAGAATAAATTAGTCCCTTTATCCTGAATGTATGTCAACCTCCCAAAATGTCAAGAAGAATATGTCAAAGAGAAATGGCAAGGAGAAAACAAGGACATCATATTATGCCATTTAACAAAGGATATTATCTTCGGGGGCAAGATATCTAACAAGGAATTTGACCTCTGCTTAGGAATGTTTGGGTAGAAAAAATGGAGTTTAGTGAAAAAGAAATCTCAAAAGCAGTTTCAGCTCAACCCTTTAAAACAATGAGCCATTGCACTTTCCAGAAACAAATCAACAAAGATATGACATCTGAACTAGCAATTCTCCACCAGGTTCGTGAATCGTGAATTTGTCATACAGAGTAGAACTTCGAGAGAGAGGGACATCAAATTCCCAGGTCTTCAATATATAGTACTTGTAAGATTTTGATCAAAGAGAGGCAACAGTTAATGTTTATGATAAAGTCTAGCAGCTGTGTCCTTCGGACTCTTTCAAGCCATGTCAAAGACCACAAGGTCAACCTCAAAGTTCAAGTACCAACAACAGTTGGACACTCCCAACTAGACCAACTAAGAAACAACCATCCATTAAAGGTAGTTGGTTGAGCACTTTAGACATCTTGGGAGAACAGTCGGTCCAAACCCACAGATACAACACTTCACCTTTTCACACACCTCAGCATTACTAACATCAGTGACAATTTCTATTATACACACGAGTGTATCATAAACATGACACTAAAGGTTATTTTCCTGCTCATTGGAAGAAACACAAAAAAGCAGAATGACATAACTCCAAATCAGCAAACAATCACCTTAGGTGTCCCATGCGCACAATATACCATGTACATGCATTCATATCTGTGTATTATATTGACAGCAAAACATATACATTTACCCTAAAACAAAAGGCATGAAAATGGAAACATACATAAATAAGCAACTCTAGGATTATGCTTTTCAACTTCATTGGCAACACGAAGAATCGGAGCAATCTCATTAAGAGAAGACGGAACAATCTCACTGTCGAATGCCGTTTCGCCAAGATTCCCCGCCGTTTGAGTCCTCATCAACCGCCTTGCAGGCGCTTGATCAGAACCTCCTCCTCTCGAAGTCGACGGCGACGACATCTTTCCAACAATTCAATTCCCTGCCAAAACATACAAAAAAAAACTCAAATATTTCAAAATCAAACCATTTTTCACTCAAATTGAATCACTGAATTTCCAGAACACCAAAAATTTTCAAACAAAAATAAAGTAGCTGAAGAGAGAAATATCACAAAATCAAACCATCTTTCACTCAAATTGAATCACTAAATGTCTAAATTTCCACAACACCAAAGAAAAAAAAAAAAAAATATCTGAAGAGAGAGAAATCATGCTTAAACTACTAATCTAGTAAAAGCAACATGCATCAAGCTAGATATACTAAAATTAATCCAGAAAAAAATAATCAACCTCGTTTAATTTCAATTCAACTAAAAAACACAAAAATAAACAATCAAACAAAAAACAAAAGTAGATGAAGAGAGAGAAAGTAGTACCAGTAGAGAGAAGAATGAAGCTAAAACAGCAGCATCGAAGCTTAGGTATGAAAATGGAGGAGAGAGAAAAAGCGAAAACACAAAAAAACAGTGTGACCTAGGAGAGAGAAAATAGTAGAAAAGAGAAAAAAAAGAGGGAAAAAGTTTGAGGTACTTAAGGAGTAAGGAAAATAAAGCAATGGAGGAAGAAAGAAAGAGAGCATTTACAGTAAGCAGCAGAAAACAAACAGTGTATGAAGAAAGAAAATAATAATATTATAATAGTACTTGTTCAGTGATATTGATCTTTGGATTTTACTGAAAGTGGGTCCCGTAATTTCTGCAACTTAAGGAATTTACTGTTTTGCCCTGGGGATTTTGTGATGTTAGAGGGTACAAAGTGGGAAATTTGTGGCGGGGGTGAGGGTAATTTTGGAAGTTTGATTCGAATTTCAAAAAAGTAAAAAGATTCGTGGGGGGTAAAAAAGTAGCCGTTTTGACTGTGTTTGTTTGGCATTTTTGTCCCTGAAAATATTTGATTGGTTTTGCTTTTAAAACTTAGCTATTAGACTCGGGTTATGTACCGGGTAGGAAGAAATTTCATTTATTAATATAATACTTTATGATTATAACACTGAATACAATTTAGCTTAGTGGTTAAAACTTTAGTATATGTACTTGAAGTTTCGGGATCAAAATCTATACTATTCAATTTCTTAATTTTTTTTATTGTACATGGATTACATGAACTAAAACTCCAGTATTTGAGTTTGGACATTATTGGGTTGATACTGTTTTTCGAATTTGATACGCATTTTTTTTCATTCCCCTCAAAATATATTGAGGAAAACTCGATATTTGAAAGGTACAAATATGATAATATGGACACTTAAAGCATGATTAAAAGTTGGTTTAGATGGTAATTATGTCATGTATAATATCAAGAGGTTACGGAGTTTCAAATCTTGTTACAAGCTAATTTTACTTTTGTTAATTGACATGACTTATGTATACATTGGACAATTCTAGTGGAGTAACAGATGCTCTGTGTCATGTGACGTGTATATATTGTCACGTACACCTTTTAATATATTTGTATAGATGTAACGTAATGAGGGGTATATTAGTAAATAAAGAGTTCGAGCCCCACGCATGTTTGGGCAGAAGCATAAAAAGGAAAAAGATAGGGGTATATTGGTAATTGTACAGTGTATTTATTCTGTTTATGTACCTTAAGTAGAAGTTTAGCAGAGATAATTGTCTGATGTTTAATGTTTAATTAATTGTTAAATTTGGAGTGCCCAGATTGCATGCAGAAGGTGGGGCCCAATAGTAGAGGCTCCCAAATCAAAATGAGTAAAGCTATGAATGAATGACCCAACCACTTGCGTTACCCAATCAAACACCCCATCTTCTTTTATCTTGTACAGTTCCAACTCAGTTCGAATCCTTATTCTAATAATATATTCCCTATTGAATTTTATTAGTTTACCTTTTTTTTTTTGCACAACTTTTAGGAGAAATAATATTGTGGAACATCGAAAAAAAGAGAAATTATTAATTTAGATTAAAGTGAAATGTATGTGTGGTGGAAAGTTAATGGTCTCATTCCAAAATATAAATAAAATAAATAGATAAACTAATAAGAGACGTCTCAAAAAGGAATACGGATAAACTAATAAAGACCAAAGGTAGTATTAGAAAGTTTACATGTGTTGGTAGTGGGTCTTTGAACCTGTTGTTTTCTAAGGTGTTTAGTCTTGTAAGAGCAACTCCAATGGTAGAGGCAAAATGAAAATTGTCTTTGAGTGCCGCATAGATTTATCTAGCTAACTCCATTTTAAGCCAAACCCCCCCCCCCAATGGTTAACCAATATGAGTAGGTCCCACTTGAAGTAAGATAGTATTTTTTTTAGAAAAAGAGTATAGAAATTGTTCACCAAAATTCTCACATGTGTCCACAACTTTACCTCAAGCAAATTGGCTTAGTCAAACTACATTGGCTAGCAAATGAAATTTTAGCTATTCACTTCAATGATTGGGTTAATTGCTTAACTTTTTATTTACTTGCTTATTCGCTCTCTCTTCAAACATATATAGACATCTCATCGACGCAGACGAGTCATTGGGGTTATGGCGTAGTTGAATCCACCAGTCATGCTTTGTTTGAATGTTCGTGAGTTATTGAATTATGGGAGGATCTTGAGTGTGCTGCTCTTTGCGCAAAGTTAGTTCATCTCTTTTTGTGTGTTTTGGTGGCAAGTTGGCGTCGACGTAAGATTAATTGTACTCATTAGATTATTGAATTATAGAAGACTTTTTTACTAAAAAGAATAAGCGAAAAAATAAGTCAGATTATAATCGAAGTCGGATGTTCGAATTTTAAGTCGGATACTCTGATTCAAATTCGGATTTTTCAAATTAAAACTCGGGTTTAAAATCCGACATCTTGTGGGGTCGAAGTCGGATGCATAATCCGGTCCAAGTCTAACCCGTTGTCATCCCTACTACAGTGACACGTGTTATTCTTTTAATGAAAAATTTATATTCTAAATCCCTTGTAAGATATTATCAGGAAAAATCTATTGAAAATAAGCTATATTCTTGATCAAAAAATCTTAGATTATCTCTTTAAATTACATTATATGAACTAATTTAGTTAAGATGACATATCGATTATGAAGATTGAACACTGAAATATCCAAGTATAATATATGTATTTTGAGCTAAACTTAGGCCAACAACTAGTATAAATAATTTTCCAAAAGTAAAACCTAATTAAAGAGAATACAACTTAAATTTAATACTTTATACAAGTTTTAAAAAATTCATACATGTTTAAGTAAACTATATATTCTGCTAGATGCGTCGGATCTCGTATAATAAGCGAAATGTCGATTTGGATTTCACTAAAGAGAGGTGTCTAGAATTGTCACTGTATACTTTTGCGGGTCGGATGCCGAATTTGGAGGGTTGTGCTCCACCGTGGTGAACTCATGTTGTTCAGAAGTTATAAGTAAATACATTTATTTTTGGATTTTTTAACTGGAATAATACAAACTTTGGGCCGTTTTCTCGCAATAATACAAATTTTTTATTATTTTTTAATAATACAAACTTTAGGCCAAAATTCCTCCAGTAGGTTAATACCGGTTGGTAACTTGTTGTAGGAGGTAACCAAGCTGACATGGCACCTCTAGGACACGTGTCTTTATTTGATTGGCTGATTTCTTAAATTTAGGAAAAAAAAATCAAAATTTTTCTTTTTTTTCTTTCTTCTACTGCTCCCCCCTTCATTCTCTTTCTCACTACCCCACCCCACCCCACCCCACCACCACCCCCACCGACGACCACCCTGACCCCAGACCCAGACCCCTCCCCCACCCCCTCCCCACCCCTAAACCACACGCACTCTTCGACAACCAACCCCCATTTTTGGCCCTTCCCCACCCCGAAACACACACGCACCCCTCCGACGACCATCACCTTCATCATATCTTCAACATCTCCAGTCAACTCCGACGCCATTCTCGATCGCTCAAACTCATATCCTCTCCCGCACAACAAGTCGAATCGTCGCAAACGCAAATCGAAGCGGAAGGAATCAAACCCTAACTCACCATCACCGCGCGAAATCAGTATGATCTTCGAAATTGGCGGTCATTTTGATATTATCGGCAAATGGGAGGAGGAGGAGACGTCATTGTTGTCGACGATTTCGCACAGTTACGCGAGGACGTTCGCGGTTTGTGAGTTGAGAGAAGAGAGTTTGAGGGTGGTGGTGGTGAGTTTGAGGTGGTAGTGAAGAATCGGTTCATGTGGCGGAGAAACCCTAAACCGTAGGGGTGGGTCTGTGAAAGTGGTTTCGTGGTGGTGAGTTTGAGACAGTTTCGTGGTGGGAGTTTGAGGTGGTTTCGTGGGTGGTGAGTTTGAGGCAGTTTCGTGGGTGGTGAGTTTGAGGCGGTTTTATGGTGGGGAGGGATGGTGATGGTGGACCTCATCTCTGGGGTGGGAGTGGGGTGGAGCTGTGGGAGGGGGTGGAGCTGTGGAGGTGAGGGTGGGGGAGGGGTGAGGTTGGAGCCGTGGAGGTGGGGGGAGGGGGTGGGAGTGGGTTTCACATTTTCAGTTGGTTGGCTAGGGGAAGGAGGAAGAGATTTTGGAGTTAAAAAAAAAATCTACCTGTTTTACAGGTTAATGGTCAACTTGACCTACTAAAGGAATTTTGGCCTAAAGTTTGTATTATTAAAAAATAATCAAAAGTTTGTATTATTGCTAGATAACGGCCCAAAGTTTGTATTATTCGAGTTAAAAAAGATAATATCTTTGCAAATGGAAGCAAATATGTACTCTAAAAGGAGTGCCTCCAATTAAGTGAACCTTATTCTTATACAGTTATATTATGCTCATAAAGATAGGGACGATATACATCTAACGGGTAGATGTGTTAGATATAAGTTTTCGTGTAACAAATATTATTTTTGTATATAACAAATATTGTTTGTATATATAATTATTTGTGTTGCTTTTTCTCTTATTTGTTATGCGAAACACAAACAATATTTTTATATAAACAAACAATATTCATGATATACACAAATAATATTTGTTGCATGAAAACTTGTGCTAGATACTCCTATCTCAGTTTAAGTCATTTATCAAACCTCAAAGTAAAATATACTCAAAGATCTACTAATGTAGGACTTTACAGGGTGTTTGGTATAAAAAAATTTGATGTAGGAAACAAATTCAAATAAGCGTTTTCATTTCTAATTGTTTGATAGGAGTGTTATTATGTTAAGTAATAAATATCGTTTCCGGAAGGATTCACAATCCCCAATTTATTACCCTTATAAAACTAGTAAAAACAAATCACGTTTGCTTCCTCAATCATAAATCTCTCAATTGTTTCTATTCTATTAGGATACCAAACAACTATTAAAGGTAATAATAATTATTTTCATTTTCCATCTTTATCCAAATAATTTTCATTCCGTTTTCATTAATCATACCAAACGCGTCCGCCTAAACAAAGTAGAAGACATCCTTAACATTCAATTTGTTTGCCTACCCAGGAATTTCTGAGAATCTGCTTCTTGTCCGTTTAGTAACCAAAGTAACTACTCAATGAAATTTGATACTCGTCTATATTTCTAACCTCGTTTTTCATGCTCTCATTTTTCTCTGGCTACATTTTATCTTCGCCATTAAATACATTTGAATTATTTAAAAGATGTTCTTCTGATTCATTGTCAAATCATAGAGTCTGGATTTCAATCCAGTATCTTCACATCCAATAATCTCATCCTTTTTATGCTGAATATGGTGTTTTATGGAATGCACAGAAACTGTTCGATGAAATGCCTGAACGAAATCTATGTACTTGGAACACCACAATTGCTGCCCACTTAAGGAATCAAGACATAAACACAACTGAGCTCCTTTTTTAACTCTTCACCATACAAGGACTTGGTGACTTACAATGCTATGTTAGCTGGGTATGTCAATGCTGATGAGGGGCGGGATCATGAAAGGAGTGCTTTTAGACTCTTTGTTGATATGCAATCATCTCAGTTTAGTGGTGGCAACTCAACCAAAAGCTTAAGCGGATGATTGGATTCCCAGGAATAGTTTTATACTCTACCAGTATCGATGAGTTTACTATCACTATCATGCTTAACTTGGTTGCAAGATTGTCTTTCTCGCCTCTAAGAATGCAGTTGCATTCGTATATGATGAAAAGAAAGCGGTAATGATTCGAGTGCGTTTTCTTGTAGTTCACTTATTGACATGTATTCTAAATGTGGTTTTTTTTCAGGAAGCATTGCGTCTCTAAGAATGCTATAGTTGCTGCTTGCTGTAGAGAAAGTAAGTTGGAAATGGCTTTGAACATCTTTTGGTAGGAGGCAGAGTTAAACAACACTATTTCATGGAATACTATCATTTTAGTGTCACTACATTACTAGATTCTTTGTGTTGTGTCTGATGCTTAATATTTTGTTGCAATTTGTATAACCACTTCTACTAACATAAGTGTGGGTAATGAAATTGCAGTTAAACCCAGAATCACACCGTACTGATGAAGCCAGATATATTTTGGATGACTTCTGATGGTGATGCCAGGATATCAAAGATATATGATGCCGAGGAGTAATGTTAACATCTAAAAGAGTATGTTTTCTAATTGATCTACTTGTGTGTTTCAGTATGTAGTTGAGACTGTTAACATTTGATAGTGACATATCTGGTTAATCTCCCTTGAAGTATAAAATAAATAACATGTTGATCATGGGAGTGAAATATTTTTTGTCGTCTAAAAGATCTTGCAATGTAGGACCCACCATCCGGAGAATATTTGTGTCATATTCTTCGGTCTTTGGTGATAGTTCACAATTTAAGAAGTCTACACTCACTTAGAAAGGAAACAGATCCTTAAATGGATTGATCAAACAATTAAAACAACAGTTATTGATAGCGCTGCAAATCTAAGTTGCTACACAATATAAATAGAATCATCTAAACCTCCTTCTTGATACTCAGATAGGCAAAATCTTCTCTCTGATTGGATTCATTGGCCTTTCCATCAGTAATGTATGCTGCAAATAGTGGCTCGTCCTCTAGAGACCCATGCATTACTGTCATACCATTGGTGGACTCTGCAATGTGCAGATCCCTGTTCTTAATCTTACGTTCACGCCGTTTCTTCCTCTCAAAGGGAGTCTCATCTTTGTAATGAGTCTTGACGTGTGCTGCAAAGCGATGTCCACTCTCGAAAACGACATGACACTGAGGGCAAGTATATGGACCATACTTTTGGTAGGGATGACTCTTGTGCCTCATAGATGAAAGACGACGTCTTCTTGCTTGAGGATCAACTTCAATTTTTGTAGTTTTGTTGTCATTTCGAGGCGTCACTTCTGAAAGAGGTTGAAGTGGTTCTCTCTGGGGGAAGGGAATACAGTTGAAAATAGGTTCAGGAGCTTGCTTAGTTATTTGCTCTGATGCAGGGTGACTTTCAGGAGAGGTTGGAAGATGTGGTTGAGGATGAATTGATATATTATGGAATGTGCCATTTTCACCATCAGGGACCACAACGTGCTTTCTTAGGTTCAGCGTTGAACTTGGAAGAGCAGGAAGACGGTTGTGCTTCTCACCAGGGAGATATTTATATGACTGTTTTAAAAAAGACAAACCCATCTTACTATGAGAGATAGTGCGATTTTGACTCGGAATTCTTTGGCACGGTTGGGATGATCCCCCTTGATGGGGTGATATTTTGACTGTGTTTTGTCCCAGGCATGGAATAGCAGTAGGAATCTTTTGCTCATAGTCTGTAACACAGGAACTCGGAGTCTTTCCAACTGTAGCAGCTATGGGAGAAGTGTGTTGCGAATGATATCTAGTGAACTGAGGGTTCATTTTCGTTTCTGGTATCCTATTTGGTATGGGTCCTTGGTTTGAAACTTGGTTTACATATGGCTGCTGGAGATTTAAAGATGCGGGATCGTAGACATGGTTCCTAAGTGGGGGAGTACTTGATGAATTTGCAAAGGGATTTTGTCTACCCAAATGAGAAGGGGGCTTGGTGCTGAGAAGGTTGATATTGATTGAAGAATTGCTTCCCATGATGATGTTTATGTTTACAGTGTTTTGAGGCCGTATTGGGTAGGAAGCAGATGTGCTATGTGCATCGAGACCAAAGGGTAAACTAGGTTTTAATATCCCAGCCCTAGACGCATCCACTTGATGATGGGAAATCAGTTGACCTAATACAGGGAAGGCCTGATTTTGAGGAGGGAAGGTGCTAGGTAAGTTAAAGGAGAGACTAGCATCAATGGCACTTTGACTATTGCCATAAGTATCCTCTTCTGAATGAATCAGACCATCAGAGGATGTCAGAGCTACTGTTGTGCCATAGACACTGTGGCCATAGAGGCTAGGGTGGTTGTGGGGATTTTGCATGGGGCTGAAGAAGAGAAGGTGTATGCAAAACTAATAGAGTTTGAATGAGTTTGTTGAGCGCAATGGTCAATTGTCGGTGTAACAAGAAGTGCAAAGGCCCTCTTTATAGATGTCTGAACTCAGCATCACACCTTCGGACATAAATTTCACGGAGATATCCAAAGTTGGTGGATAATGACCCTTGTTTTTTTTTTTTTTATTAAAGGGCATTCTGCAGTTCTTCTTTGATAATGGGGTAATCTACCCATTGACCATATGTGAAGACATTCAATGCATTGCTGAGTTTTCACATTTTGAAGATCGTTAGAGATATGTTTTTAAAGTGGCAGATCGTGATTCCGTTCGTATTATGTAAAGGAAAGTTTAGCAAAAGTTCAGAACCATATGAGAAGATCACAATATTGTTGTCGCTAATGCTGTGATTTAGTTCTCATTACGTCTCCATTCTATTATACACTCGGATGTACCTCGAAAATGGCACATTCACGGCCATGGACGATATGTAACGGATTCTGGACGTGCCGTTTCTCAAAATCTCGTTAAGGAACGCCATAATAAAAATCACATACTTTTTGCCGCGTTGTCCGTTCTGTAACACAAACTCGTAACGCAAACTCGCCGCGTCAGAACATTTTTATCCCCGTTACATTCGTTCTTTTTATACGTTGGCCAAAAATATTTTATGAATCAGTTATGTAACTAATGAAACATGATAATCTGATAGATTTGATTATGCTATGCTGTAATGATGCTTTCATAAACTAAAACAATGCAAATAAGGTTAGAACATATTAATGTTAATTTTTTTGGAAAAAAATTCACGCCGCATCTGCCGCGATCTGTTTCATTCATCGTTACGAGCCGCTTTCACGACAACACAAGCGTTACCGCGATTGCGACCGCATCCGCAATTTTTTTCTATGCTCACGGCTGTTCTTTTGCTCATTTGGAGGGGGATTTAAACAAGCAAATAAGCAGAGTTCCAAACGAGCGAACGAGCGGTAATATAGCCATGGGTGTACCATGCAACCTGGTGTACGATTGGTGGAGTGGATTCTCTGCATAACATCTTTCTTGGTTACCAAAGTTACTTTTATTTTCAGAAACCTAGTCTGAGGTTTATGTTCTTAATTTTAAGTAATAATAATTTTTTTTTTTGAGGGGAATTTTAAGTAATAATAATAATTGTACCCAAATTCATTGAAACTATATGCACCAGGAAATTTACTACCATATTAGTGTTTAACTAATTTGGGTTTTGTTCCTTTTTTGCATTTGTTTCACACATAACGTAAGAATTTTGAAGCCTTTTATCTCCATTGTCTGTTGACTGTTATAATACATTTTAGGCAAGGTATCCTGCCAGATCTTATGCTGTCAAGTGTGAAGGACAATTTTCAATGTGATTTGCCTCCACTACCCCCTAAATTACTAGTTGTTAGTCAAATGAAGCAATTTCACATGGAATTTTGATAACAATATTGTTAATTTATACAACGAGTTTTTACTATTTGGAAACTCATGCAAGTTGACACTGGTTGCACGGGACAAAATATTCAATGTACACTGAGCGTATGTGCATCATGGTTCATATTGATAATCTGTTATCCTTTAACTAAAAGTGCATATGATAGTCATAGCTTAATGTTTCATATATGATTATGATTTATAATGTGATTAAGATGGATGATTTGACAAGACTGGTAAAACGCTGAAGATCTCTAGCTGTTACTTACTTTGTTCTTGTCAGAAAACTATTATGCACTTTACTTTTTCCTCGTTTGTCATCAAACTTGTTTACTTGTGCTCATGCATCAAGAAAAGTAGTATTTTTTTGACCTATAAGACACTACTAATTGTTTCTTGCATCTCATAACATGTACTTCAAACAGGGAGGCTGGTTTCATTTTTTCTCTCAAAGTGGTGAGTTTATATGTCTATGGAAAATCAGAATTATTGTTGCTCCCTCACGATAGGAAAATGAGATGATTCTGGTGAAATCTGATTCTGAAAATGGTAGGTTATAAATTATATCAGGTTGACGCATAATGCCACTATTTATATAAATATTGGAAAGACAAATGTCTATAATTCAGAATTTCAGATGGAATTTCATATCATTACAATGCATGTCTAACATGATTACAGTTTCGTTAATTATATAGTTGTCGTAAAGATCAGCTAGATGCTTTTTAGACGAATAACATTAGCATTAGATTTAGTCGGACAAGCATACCATTGCTTCTTTCATTGAACTTTTCAACTAGAATTCCTAGCTTAGCCTTCAATTCTAACTTCCACATACCTTTAATAGCCCTATTTTTTGGACGAAAGTGAACTGAAACTGTGAGAAGAAACTAGCTGAACTGAACTGAACTAAACTGGATTTATCTGAATTGAGTATGTAACTGAACTGAACTTCCATCAATTGAGTCCAAAAGAATAGGGCCTTAATTTTAAGTGCATTCTGTGAAGGAAGTCCTGGTAAGAATCCTGCCCATGTGATTTGTCAATGCATTTGTTATGGTGTAAACCAATAAATACAATTGAAATTGACTTTCTTTTTTATGCTTTGTGGTTATTTGCTGAGTTATATATTTTGGACATGCTAGTTTTAATAAGACGTGCAATATATTGTCTTTATAAATTAGAAGTTTGCTCAATGCATTATTTTCAACTCTCGGAATGCCAACCGTTTCCTCTCCCTTATAAGGAAGCATTTATCATAGGGGATCCTCTATTTAGGCATTAGAAGGAAAGTTAATAAAACCTTTTTTTTAGATGCATCGTACGTAGTCAAATTCAATTTATGTCCATGTTTGGCAATTAGCCGATTGTATTAGCTTTCAGTGCAAAAGTGTTTTGGTTAGAGCTCATAGCTGATTGTATCATAGCATAATTAGCATTTCACTTCAATATTCCCAATCCTCTCCACCCAAAAAGCTGCTCCTATCAACCATTTTAAAAGTAGAATTTTGGGTCCAAACTACTCTTCCAGTCCTCTGTTTCTCAAACTACAACATTAGAGGATTTGAGTGGTGAATCCTCCAAAATTAGTCAAAATCTCTATTATATGCCTAATCCTCTATTTACCAAACAGGGCCAATGTCTTTTTTTTGTTCAGAAGGCCATTCTATTAGTACATTGCTTAATTCTCTCTTGAATTAAAATATCCTTGTTTGGAAAGTGGTTACTATTCCGTTTTCCTTTTTTGTTTCTTCTGCTTGTTTTATTGTTGTGTACATAAGCTTGTGATACTATTTAAGCTTCCGTAGCAGCTCTGTTCCTTCTCAAGAACCTCATAATTCCAGTTCAAAGAATCTAAAGATTATACTCATTTCTTTGTCGTGCTGCTTCTACCAATGCCTTTCTTTTCCAATACACAATTACCTCTAGAAGGTGTTGCTAATTGGCTAACGACTTCAAACATTAACGATCCACTATTCCTTTTCAACTCAAATATACCGTGTCATGATTTTATTGCGGAATCTTGCTTGAGCAATGCCTCAATCTTTCAAAATCCTCCTTCTAGATTTTCTCTCGAGCCAAGTAGGGTTTCAATATACGAAACTGACAACTATTTCTCATCTAATCATTGCCTCTCACATTCAAGTCTTCAAACTTTTAGCTGTCATTCCTCTGTGAAAAATTCTTCATCCTGCTATTCTTTTGCTTCACTGAACAGCCCTAAAAGTAACCATCCTTTGGATCAGACAGGCCAAGTTCATAGTTTTCCTCACTTGGCTTTTTCTCCAAGTGAAATGATATCTCAAACCCCATCAAATCTGGATCAATGCAGGCCACTTAGTAGTTGCTTGTTTCATTCAAGTAGCCAATATCCTAGCAAACAAGCTGTTGTCCATGATACAAATAATTTAGACGTTAGTACAAAACATTTTTCTGGTAGTTTCAATAACCAACCATGGCCAGACATCAATCGTTGGTCTTCCTTTAGGAATGAAACAGTTCTGCAACCCGATGACAATACTGGGGCTAATTCGTTTAATGGTAATGCAACTAATATTGATGCTTTGTGGCACAGGTTCTACCAAGCTGCTGCACCTACTGAGTACTTTCATGAGCCAAACAAGCAAAATGCTGGTGGGTTGCAGACTATCGTATCACAGCCTCATGCTGGTGGGGCCGATTTTCATCCGGCCAATACTTTGCTGAAGCGAAAAATACCTGAAGGAGGAGATAAAGGAGAGGAACAATCTAAGAAGAGTAATTCCCATCAATGCAGACTATGTAACATGTCATTCAGCACTGGCAATGCCTTGGGTGGGCATATGAGTTACCATGCCAAGAAGAAGAAGTTGAAGCAGACCCTAGTGTCTAAGCAACCACGTATTTGAGAACCAGCCTTTGTTTGTGCTTTGGATCCTGATATACGAGGGTATGGTAATTTGTCGTTTAACCGCTTTCGTTTTTGAAGTTTAGCTTTTGCCTGTCGTGGAGGGCCACAGGAGTTAGATCCGAAAAATAAATAATAGAAAAGAAAAAGGTGTGGCCTATCCAAAGAGATTTGTGAGTGATTTTGTTGTTATTCTTTTCAGTATCTTCTCTGATAGAATATAATATATTTAGGATATATTTGTTCTTAGAATTGTAATCTAGATAGGTTTCCCCATATGCTGAGTTATGTATACTTGTATTGGTCTCTCTCCTTCTTTGATGGTATGGTGAAACCTACTTCAATGAGAGGATGAGACTCGAACAGCCGAACAGGGTTTGGAGTTCTGGGTGCGGGCTAAGCACTACTCTTCCCATCTACCTGCATGTCATATGCTCTTAGGTTCCTTGCGAAACCTTTGAATCTTTCTTTCTATCTGATTTCCTGATTTCCTGAAGTTATTGCAGCCTGCAAGGTGGTAGAATTTCGATAAATGGGCCGCCACTTTCTTGGCTGCCTTGATGGAGTTTTATGTGAAGTATGGATATCTAATAAGAACTTTTTCACAAATGATGAACCTAAATCACAACCGCTTCTTATATGAAGTGAGATATGTCATGAATCTGCTTGTTCTTTCATAGCACATGATGAAATTTTAATACTTTTGTGTTTTTCCATTGCTTGGGGTGCTTAGGCTCATAACTCTGCTGTTTATGCTCAGGTGCTGAAGGCTGAAGAAAACGGGGGCATTATAGCTATTATTGTGATAATACTTTTTCGAGCAGATTTGGCCTCTAGTGGTGATAGCATTTGGTTTGATGTTATTGATGGTGAAGAGCAGTCGATTGAGACTTTAATATGGTTGTTTTGGAGTTTTTGCTTGCAAGACTTGAATAAATTTGCATCTATCTTTAGTTTGTAAGACTAAACTAGATGTATCACATGGACTGATCAGGTCGAGTTCAAGTGAACCAATCTTAATTTCCGCATCTATTCCATTCTTTAGGTAGTTTTTCAAAACGTTTACTTAGATTTTGTGGGTTTTTTCTTGTAGTTGTTAGGTCAAGTTTTCACAGGTATACAGAACACAATTTTGATTCTTTGCTTATGAAATGTGTAACCATAATTTCCTTTATGATGTTTTTGGTTCAATGTTAGAGTTCAATATTTGAGTAAGTTTTGCCATGGTATTGAAATTCAACTTCATACATTGGATATTCACATGTTACAATAATAATAGACATTTTTCTGCCAATAGTAAATAAAAAGAGACGAACAACGCAAAGAGTTTTCACTTAGAATAGTGAGATCATAGTGGTTACTTCATATTTTCATACAACGGTTTTAGTGCTTGAAACAAACATACACAGAAATACTTTGGGTATCTCATCAATAGCACGAGTAAAACATATTAATCACTACAATTATGTAATTTCTTGGGAACTACTACT
The DNA here is from genome assembly GCF_026745355.1 of Beta vulgaris subsp. vulgaris. Classification (NCBI taxonomy): domain Eukaryota; kingdom Viridiplantae; phylum Streptophyta; class Magnoliopsida; order Caryophyllales; family Amaranthaceae; genus Beta; species Beta vulgaris. The sequence continues at coordinate 65,473,107 of NC_079205.1, read as the reverse complement.
TAAACAGTACAAAACCTTCAACTATTAGAATTGATTTTTGTACCAAAAGACGCCTTTTTCGTGCGAATCTTCGTCTGGCTCAACGTACAAACATTCCTTAGCCTCTCTCCATAGCGCCTTGTAAAATGGCAAACCATCAAACTGGTAATATTCCCCAAGAATAGGCTTGATTGCCTTAGTTGCTTCCATTGCATGGTAATGAGGCATAGTAGAGAACAAATGATGAGCAACATGAGTATCTGTTATGTTATGAAACACCTTGTTAATCACCCCATAATCGCGGTCCATAGTGGCCAAAGCCCCCTTTAGCCAATCCCATTCGGACGAGTCGTAGTGGGGTAATGACGGGTGAGTATGTTGGAGGTATGTTATGGTTACGAGGAAGCCATTTACGACCAAAAGTGGAACCCCGTAAATGCAAATCAACCAAGCTAGACCTTTAGCCATAGCAACCTTGTATAAGAGAAATAGTACCCCTATTAAACCCAAATCAGATACCATAACTTGAGCCCTCTCTCGGCTCGAGAAAATAGGCCCATTTGGGTCATAATGGCAAGCAAAGCGGTCATAAGGGCGGCCCGATGCATTAAAGAGTAAATACAATGGCCAACCCAACATGAGTGTGACTATAAGGGAGCCCAAACGGCCCAGTGGTGTATTCAAGTACTTAGAATACCATGATATTTTGGACTTGGGCTTGGGCACAAACACCTCATCCCTGTCCAACGACCCGGTGTTAGAGTGATGGCGACGGTGGCTATACTTCCAAGAGAAGTATGGGACCAAAAGGAAGGAATGAAGTATTAGGCCCACAGTATCATCGACTCGTTGGTAGTCACTAAATGCATGATGGCCACATTCATGGGCTATGACCCAAACACCTGTGAGAATGCAGCCTTGCAAGGCCCAATATATGGGCCAAGCCAACAAAGGGAGAGGATAAGCTAAAGTTGGAATGATGTAAGTGGCACTAAAGTAAAAGACAGATGCTAGTGTAAGGTCATAGATTAGATAGATGAAAGATTTCAAGAGGGACCGTTGGAAACAATGTGGTGGGATGGCTTGCTTGAGTGCACTTAAGGTGAAGGGTGGTTTCGAGTTAGGAGCCCGGCGAATGGTGACTCTTCCTCCTCCTCCTCCTCGCGGTTTTATGCTCGCGATATTACTTCTCCCACCGGCACCCATTGCTGGCTGATCTCCGACTTGTTTCAACTGCTTGAAATTAAGCATAGAAATATCATAAGAGGTCTTGTTTTTCAACAATCTACAATTGAACTAATATATAGTGGTGGAACCACAGCTAAATCTTACAAGAATCGATAAATTAACATACATTATTCATTGGTGACATATAGCTTGACTCCAATCACACAAATTACCAAGTATATCATAAGAATTCCGTTCAAATTTTAATGCGCAATGTAATTAACTTAAAATTTCATATCATCATTTAAGCGTGCAACACATTACACAAAAGACAAACTAAAAAGATTGTATTTTATATCGAAGAATTTCATATAGACCAGAACAACTATCATCATGTTTGACCAGACACATCAATGTTAATTGTTCCATAAGTACCAACACCAATTTACATTAACATTTATTTCACACCCAGTAGGCCAGTACCAGGAATATTGTGCATATTCTATTGTACATCCCTGTATGCACGTATGACATGCACCATTATATTATATATATGTCAGCCTCAGTGCAAGGCAAACACAATGATCTTACTGATATGAATAGAGTGAATCATATATCAAAAAAGAAAGTATTTGGAGCATTTAGGTATTAACCTAAGTATCACCAAACAAACAAATTACAGAATTAGTAAACTGTATAGCATTATAATTAGAACGCCACAAAATCAAAGTAGTATTATTTTTTTTAAGGTAAGGAAAAGATGTCCTAATCGGATCGGAATCTCGCACAGGTCAACTCAGCTAGAGTTTGCAGGCAAGGCTCCTTAGTAGTAGGAGGAATGGTAAGAGAAAATCGGCAAAATCCCCATCCTAAAGAAATACAAACTAAACTACTCGACCAAATAATATTATAATGTTGTCATTGTTTAAAGTAAATGAGAGACGTATGTACCAAGAACTTGGAGAGAGACTCGGACTAACAAAATAAGCTACTTTCCCCTACTCTACTCCCTCGCTATAATACTAGAAGTATAAGATAGATCATAAATGACTCAAATTTGTTCCGTTTTACCAACCTAAATATCTCAATATAGTTAATGCATGTGTTTCTTTTCTTCGCTATACATATATGGTAATTGGACATTGGTAAAAGACTTAGATTATAAATTTCCTTCACGCAAAACAGCCACTTCTTATTTAATTATAAAGTTAGTTGTCCAATTACTAAAGCAAGGTTTTCTTTAAAAAGATAAAGAATAATATAGTAGTTTCATTACTCAAAAGTCAACATACTGTAGTGTCTAAGTATATGTAGATGAACTCAGAATTAAGGGATTGGTTTTGTTCAAGTGGCGAGTTTTTCTATTTATCTTAATGAAGTCTAGAATTTAACTTTTAGAATTCTATCCTAATTATTTGCTTGAGATTTAGGAGGGTTTGGAAGGCGTTAGTGGAGTACGGGTATTAGTGGAGATCCTATACAAGGATAACCTAGATGATTTCTTCTTATTTATTTGAAAAAAATATTCGCTCAAGGATTTGGGTTCTATTAGATATATATGTCATATAATAATTAACAATCTTATAATAGTATATATGGAAAACATTTGATATCGAGTAATTCTTATTATGAGAATGATATTTTTAATTATCAATGTCATATTTACCAATTTTGTTGAATAAAGCTAAAAACAAACAGCTAAATGTATACACTAGGTGCATGGTTCAAAAACCTTACACTGATCATATACAACTCCTACGTAACTTCTTATCACATGAATCAAAATAAAAAAATAAGTTTGTCTGGTAAGAGACCGCCTAATTTTAAATTAAAATTAGGCAATGGTAAGCCCAATATTAAAAAGAGAATTAGCCCAATAGTGACTACGTTAATTTCTTTCAATGACTAGTTTAATTCATTTAGTTATTAGGTTTACTTTTAAATTAAAATTAGACCGTCTTTTTTAATAAATTTTTTTAAAAAAATTAAGAGAAGTCTTAAGAAAATCATAATCAATTACAAGAGATCAGATATCACCATCATTAGCTTTTGTGGAAAAAAAAAAAGGCATAATCTATTATTTTACGATCATTCCCACCTTCCACTTCATTGGGTAACTTAGATGAATGATTCCAGATATGAATCTCCACTTCCTAAACATGAACAACTAATTTATGTAAAATCGATAAAAACCAGGAAATAACATACATAATTCTTAACATTTCATGTAGAGTGGAGAATTAATTTTTTTTTCTTTGACATAATTAAGCATGGAAAATTCTTCTTTTCCATTTGTTTTTTAAAAAGAGAATCCAATATCAATATCAAGAAAAAGAATGAAAAAGAATCTATAAAGGATCCAAACTTCAAATAATGACAATAAACATCAAGATCAAAAGATGATGGATTTAAACTACAAATCATACAATATAAAAGAAACTACAAATCATATAGTAACTAAAAAAATACATTTCCTCTATTCCATAGGAATTGGGCACAAAAATTAATAAACATCACTTTTAAAAGTCCAAAAGTCACGAGTACTCTTGTCGTTTCGTCATTTTCTTTGTCGTTTTGTCACTTTTTTTTTGCATTGAAGATATGTTTCACTAAACATTCTATAATAAGTGTTTCATATATTATGAAACGGGAGGAGTATATATTTTTTTTTGATTAGTAAAATTAATTCATTAATAAAAAGTCATACGACATCTACATAAGCAATCGAATCAAACAAATACATAAATTGAATCAAACAAAAATTTTCTTCATAAAAACTACGATCGTCAAACAAATCTTAAACGGGAGGAGTATATGATGTACATGTTTATCATCATTTGTATATCATAATATCAAATGATCATATATATGAACATGTTACGCAACAAATGACTACTAAATCTTAAACTATATACTAAAATTAAAGAGGAAAAGAGCTAGAATAATAATTACCACTTATATTTCTTCAACAGCCCAAGAACAATGTATGAAGGAAATTTTTTTAATAGTAGGAGAGATACTCATGAGTGATCCTACCTCAAAAGCATTTGCACATATATATATAATGACCTTCCCAATTCTATGCAACTACAAGTTCCTTGTAAATGGGGGGGTTGGTGGGCCCGTTTAATATCACTTTAGTCACGTAAATCCCACTTAATAGTATTACACTTTCTATTTAGGAAGACTATATTTGAAATATTTAGAAATTGTTAATAGTTAATTGCATTCATGTATAAAAATTGACAAGTAACTACACAATTTTTTTAGATAAATAAAAAAAAGCTAAATACATATATCTTTTTTATGCGTTTGTTAATGTACTTCTTAAATCTTAAATTTTTTCTCCGTTTCATAATATAGTGTTTGTTTCTCTTTTACACGTTCGTCAAGATAAATATTTGACATTTGATATTTTTAATTTCTTATTGATAAATATATAAAAAGTTGATATTATAAAACTACACATTGAGGCGAATCTAACAAGATCTCATATGAACATATTTTTTATATATATAAATGAGAATATTTGGTCAAAGATTTTTAAGTCTGACCTCGAGAGAGAAACAAACACTATATTACGAGACGGAGAGAGTATCTTATATTGCATATTACAATATAGTATAACGATTGAATATAATAAAGTAGTGGAGAATCAATCAAGATTACACATGGCTATATTTTTTTTTCTTGTATATTATGAAAAATTGAAAAGATTCTATCTAATTGTGAATTGCTTCAAGATTCCAAATGGGTATAATAATTAAAAAAAAAAAACAGAGAGAATAGTATTCTTTATGGTTTTTATGCTCTAGTTGAATAAAAATATGTTCTAATATTTACAAGGTAATGTGACAAAATAGCTGGGAGGGAAAAGGTTCATATTATTATTAACTAAACTAAATACTTCTACAAAAATTATTAAAAGAGACGGTCTAATTTTAATATAAAAGTAGACCTAGTTACTAAATGGATTAAACTAGTCATCGAAAGAAATTAAACACTATTGGGCTAATTTCTCCTTTTAATATTGGGCTTACCATTGCCTAATTTTAATTTGAAAGTATGCAGTCTCTTATAAGACAAACTCATACTTCTAAATAGATATGTATAGGTAAACACTTCTGGATCGATAGATCCTAAATCTATCCTAACATAATGATTAGAATCAATTACTCTACATATTAAATATATTCTAATTAAGTAAAATATAGAAGCATTAGTTGATAATTTGTGGAGTGCAAGAATCATTAATAGGAGTAGATAGTTAATTTAGAAAATAAGTTTTCTAACTTTGTTGACTCAAGGTCGGTGTAATATTTGTGCTTCGACAGCATAAGTTATTAGGCATTTTCCTTTCCCTCCTAATTATTGTCAAGATTTGTTATCATCGGATTGTAAAAGGCTTTTTGTCATAACTCTTTAATTTACTTAGTTACCTTTGTTCAACAAAAAAAAAAAAGACAGCATAAGTTATGATGTGCTTGCGTACAAGGGATTATTGCTCTCCTCATTTCTTAAGCACTGAAATTTGGGTGGTTGCATGCCAAAAGACGCAGAGAAGCATTTAACAAACCAAACACTCGTCAAATAGATGGTTGCATGTGGCTGCCTAAATTGTGCATAATCTGCTCATGAATTACGCACTTATGCCTAACATCCTTGTATCCTACTACAAGTCGTGTTCATGTCATGTTATCATCCCGAAATTTGTAATTTTTTGTAAGTTTCTAATGTCTTAATTGATTAAGATAATACCTGATTTAGAGATGACTAGCGGGTCGATTTAAATAAGTTGGGTCAATTTGAGAAGCAAGTTGGATTGGGTGATATGAAACGCGTCATGGAACAAACTCATAAAGTAAATTTGGTTAGGTTTGTTCTTGTGTAGATGTGGAATGGGAGGTGATGGATCGGTTAGTTCTTTATCGATTAGATTTTAATTAATCGAGTTGGTAGGTTTGAAATTCAAATCCTTACATTTATAAATCAATACATATTATGATGTGATTGAATTTGACTGGAAAGTTGTGGCTGGTTGTAGCTGGTCCACTAGCTACTTCTATATCTTAACTTTAAATTATGTTCAGCTTTTCGTAATTGGTGAAGGAACGACTCTACTTTGGATTTCTCAAATGTTACTTCAACTCAATTTTAATTACAAGTCGAACTCTTGTAAGAAGTGAAAGAGCAAGAGAAATATCCTCCTCTAAATGCTTTAGTAGCGAGTTTTACTATGTGACCTCAAGATCATAGACCAAATAACCCTAGTGGTGATTTCTACTATGTTGAATCGTTTGTTTCTTTCAACTTTTCACCTCTGGAAGCTAGTGTACGTTGTGATCTTGTTCTAATATGGCAAGAATGGACTAGTTTGGCTCAAGTTTAGATCACGAGAACTTCTAATTTAAGTTCTTGGTAAGAGCTTCGTGTAAGCTCAGAAATTGCTCAAAATCACGTGACCTATTATCTAAGGTAATTACTAATTAAGCAATAATAACCATATATTGAAGTAATGACTACTCCACTAATGAAGTAACGATGATTTGATGGGCATGTGTCTCCCTTAAATATAAAGTCATCTACGTGATCACGTAATTTCAGAATTTTATATTGAATCTTGAGCTCCATCTTTTTCCGTTAAGAAATACTCCTAAATCTAAATAGATATGTCTAGTAAACACTTCTAAATAGATATATTTAGAAAATACTCCTAAATCTATCCTAACACTCTCTAATATAATCATATTAGATCAAGTTTTACAATCTGCAAAATAAGCAAGCTTAGCTAGAATATCCGCCACTTGATTAAACTTCCTACCACAATGCTCAATTGTCATAAAACATTCTTCCTGGCAGAATTTAGGTTTTGATTAGCAATAATAAAATCATAGTATATATTATTCATATTGCCACTTTGCAATGTTAATAACATATTGAGAACTCTTCAACAGTGAGATATTGAAATACTTACCCACCAAATCTGGCTCAATACCATCAACCGACAAAGTGAATTGCTATGACCAAGAATGGAAATTATGAACTTTTTAGAGAACGAAAAAAATCCAGTTACAAAACGTGTTATGTGTGAGACAAATGCTCCGCAATTTTTCCAACTTGTGATGTTCCACATAACTATGGAAATACTTGTTTTTGCGACATAAAGAGGTGGGAAATCTTGGGCGTTTACATAATTTGGACACATGATTTATTTTTGAAGATTTTAATCCACTTATTGCTTCTTTAGTTCACTTTTACTCGCAACATGAGAGAAATGCACAAGGACGGTTGGAATATTTATAGTTAAATGTGTTCGTTAGTTATAAATATGATGATGTTACATTCCAGAGTGCAGCTTAGTACTAACAGGAAGATTAAAAACTCTGTAATGGCCTAATGGGGCATATGGTACGCCCGCATCATATTGCTTACTATACATATTGCGCAAAGGACCAGCCCAATAGGCCAATACATCAACATTAGCATGATTTCACCATACACTTTAGCATACATCACTCTTAAATATTATATGCTCCATTAGGGTGTGGAGTTCAAACATTATGTATTCCTTCCGTGTTTTTTGTCTTGTTTTTGAGATTGAAAAAATTTGCATTAATTAAAATCAGGATTGTAAACTGCAATTTTAGTTGTACTAAATCTTATAAACCATCTTGGTATCTTCTTAGTCCAAAGATCAACATCAAAGATAATACAAGATTTACTAGGAGAACACTTGTTGAGCGAGTTTGGTGCGGTTGAATAGTCTCTCTTGCTGAAAATACCCGCAGGAGTATAATGAAAACTGTCAAAATTCTAAGCATCTACGATATTCAAAGATCGATTGCCACATCTCAGCTTGTTTCAGAACTATAAGTTCACAAAACGGTAAAACCAAAACCTATGAAATGATATATCTTTCTGGAAGTATACGAATTCAACTAATGACGAAATCACTCTCATATTTAATTGCACCATTTTGATTTCGCCACAAAAAACAAGAAAAAAGGAGTGAAAATAAACATAAATGTCCTTACTTACTGTGTATGTTGGCTTCTTAAATATAATAGATAGGTAAGTCAAAAGAAGGTAGGAAGAAAAATATAACCCCAAAATTTTTTCATAATAGAAAATAATTAAAAAGAAACGCCCATAAAAGAGAAGTCGCTCAACGAAAAAACAAATTTTTTTTTACCATAACAGAAAAAGGTGCAATTAAAAAGAAACACCCATAAAAAGAAAGTAGCTCAACGGAATAACAAAGACGGTATACATATGGCACAACACAAGTAGGTTGGACCTGAAACTAAACTATCATCATTCATAGTAGTCCCTAACCAACCCAATAGAATAGGTAAAACATAAACATCAAGTAAATGAACAAACAATAACAGTACTAAAAGAACATAAAATGCACTACAAACCACTATCAAATGATAACGCAATCAAACCATCCATAGCTATTAAACCCAAAGACTTTAAGCTTTCTAGATGCAACAACAATTAAATGCAACAATAATCAAATTACAAAGATTAAATTCATTTAAGAAAACCTAAAAGCCTCCGATTCTGTCATATTGGTCTATCTCTGTACCACAGTAACAGTACTAATAAAAACATTCCCCACATACAAAACCTAAGCATGATCATATCAAGGTTGAAGAACAAAAATCCCAAGTTAAGTTAAAAGGGACAAGAAAAAGAGCTGCTATTTAATTATATTGCAGATTTACGCATCTCCTCGGCTCCATGAGCGAAGTGGCACCTATCACCGAATGTGCATGCTCCCTTCGTGAAGTTTTCACAAAGCTTCGTCTTAAAATTGTTAGCACCACCCCCGTGTCCGGTGGCCTGTTTGACAGGCGGACCGGAAGCTGCCTTGACATTTCGGATAAGCTCTTCTACCATGGAGGAGGCCTGCTTGATTTGATCAAAGGTTCCCTCGAGTTCAATATTCCTTTTGCTGGAATCAGTCTCATGGTCCCTAATTGAAAGCTTGACACCTGTAAGACGGCATATATGCTTTGAATTTGTGCCACTTTTACCTATGACAGCTCCAGCAAGGGCAGCATCAATGCTGACTTTGGCGGTAGCAGAGGCCCCAAAGTTGGAAGCACCACCAAGACCAGGTGGTGGAGGTTCCATCCTGCCTCCCATCCTGCCTCCCATGTGTCCCATTCCACGTGGATCTTCATGTGATGGCATGGATGGCCTGCCAAGCTCCCATTCACCATGAGCAAAGTGACACTTGTCTCCAAATTTACAACCATCTGGAGTGTTAAATTTGTTGCAAATCTTGGTCTTGCCCGCCTGTCCAGCTTGACCATCAGGGAATGATGGAGGGCCTGCAATATTCCTGACTGGTGGAGGAACTGGTGCACCACCAAAGTTCACCATCTGGGAAACGGCTTTCAATCCACCCGGAACATAATGCAAAAAGTGACAGCCCTCGCCGAAAGGGCAGCCCGATGTGCTGCAAAAGAATCAAATTCGCTTCAGATTCCAATGTTGAAATGTGAAGCAAGATGTCGTCAAACAAAAGATGAAACATCTTTGAAACATAAGAAATTTATAAGCTTGAAAGTCGAAAGCATATGATTGTGACAAATACAGACAGGAAATGGACCATTATTGTTATATTTATTGTCCAGGAACCTATACTATAATTATAGAAGCTAGAGGAGTCGCTGATAAGAGTAGCATAACAGAACCGGAATCAACAAAAAATCTAAGCTTTAAAGACAAAATGAGACCTTCCAAGTACTGGTAAGATCAAGACTTCAAACCTCTATCAGCTCACTTGTAATAGACCCCCCCTCTTAAACAACCTTCTCTACCCCCAAACAGCCACACTCTGCATCCCGCACCTCACATATCATATCACATCAAACCTTTACGGCCCGTTTGGTTAGTAGTATTAAATGGTAGTAATGGTAATGATTTTCAGCGTAAATTTGTGAAGGCATTCCCATGTATTATGGTAATGCTACTTTATTTCAAAACACATATTTTCTTCCTAAAATTTCATTACCATCGATTAATTTACCACTTGGGAATGTGGTATTAAGTGGTAATGACAATTTATAAAGAAAAACCCATGTTTTGACATCAAGTTTCATTACCATGGATATTAACTTAGAAATATCTTCACAAATTTACACTAAAAACCATTACTATTAGCACCGTTTAGTACCACTAACCAAACGGGCCGTTAGTGTTGGCAACAGTGTTAACACAAAACAAGAATCTCAGCTCATATGACCAGATGATATGTAGAACCTATAATGACCTAAGCATGATAACAAAAATGTAAAAAGAGAGGATTTCAAGTTCCAGTCCGCAGAAGTTCTGAGCTCCACTAGCTCTTGAATTACTGTATATTTGATTAGAGACACTTCGCCTTAACATAAGAGAGCTCTCTGAAAGGATTGGGAAAGGAAAATCTTCGAAATAGATCTCACAGATTTGCATCAGAAAAGTTCAATAACCTAGTTAGATCCCTCGGCAATTCTATACAATGTACATCACTCTACACACAAAAAAAAAGTTCTCCAGATATGCTGCCAAATCAACAATAGACAGCTCCCGTAAATACTATAATCATGAGAAATCAGAAAGAGATCAAATACAAGTATACAACTGACTTTTTTCGCACAGTCGCACTATTGCTGCACAACAAGACACCAAACCCCATGCATCTCTCATCAATAAAGGAAGGGACACAAAAAAAAACCAAGCAAAGTAAACTATGGTCTCAAAATCAAACTAGCAATCATAAAATCCCAGTAAACAATGTCAACGGAAGGGCAATTTGTCAAGAAATTGCTACAAGAACAATAGCAATCAACACATTACGCAAACAACATCACAACTACAAGTTTAATTAATTTTACCATTCAATAAAAACTACAAATCTCTCTATTCCATATCAACCAAACACTTAACAAACATTCAGTATTCAATGCTATTTATAACTTAAAATTTCAATGCCATCATTTGCCATTTCAGAACACCTATGTACCAATTATTTGGCAGTTTTGATTTCCATGCAATAATCACTCATTAATATGCGTGCATAATCATAACCGACACTTGCATTGGAATTGAGGAGGTAGTGCATTATCACAGTAAAATCCCAACTTACAAAAAGTTGGGACACGCCAGAGCTAGACTGCTACAGCTCAAACCAACTACATGGCCATGGAGTAGTTTATGAGACTAGCCTAAGAATATCCATCCAGCAGATCTAGACGATCAATAATCTGACAGAATTACCAACAGGGTACTATAAAGCTCATGAACTACGCATAATATAATCCTAAACCTATGCCATGAAACTTCATTCCCTGCACATCAGATTCCAGTCATAACTTTTACCCCCACCCCCTTCCGTTCTCGACCGAAAGAGCAAAATGCGGAAAAGAACATAACCAAAAAATACTTCAAATTTTGAATGATGGCAAAGTACACCCATTTTTATTATACTGAAATCTGAGCACTTCATTAAACTGCTTCTTCGAATGAAATTTAGCCTTTGTTGAAACTTATTCCATCTCAGGAATTGAGGAGAAACTCCAATGACTTAAGCATTTCCATCATGTGTATCTGTTTATTGTGATTTGATTGTAGAGGATGGACCTGTAACAAGAACTTAACTGCCAATTCATTAGTCTGAGACTTTTGTTGCATTACTTTCAAAGTTTGCACTCAAAGGTACTCGTACTCTTCAAGATTTCACCTTCACCACTATTTCCTCTCAAAATATCGAGTTCATTAAACTTCACCATACTTACACAAAATATTAATCTCGTATAATTTCCTTTATATATTTTGAGAGAAATTGAGAGCCAAAGTTTGAGTGCCACGTGTTATGAACGGGAGAAAGTAGATTTTACAAACATTCCATACATCTGCCCGTAATTTACCGAGTGTATCAACCATTACTTATCATCAGTCTCTCTCTTTACTGTGATTAGATGATAAAACAGTATAACCTGTATCAAAACTTTGGATGCTGAATTCATTAGTCAATATAAATTGCACTTACCAACATAAATTTTATAAAAAAAATATTATTAATCCATAACATATTACATTAAGATATAGTACAATTGTTTTAGATAAGTTTTGAGATTTGAACCTGAAAAACTTTGTGCAAGGCTTCGATTTGCTTCCTACACCAGATGTGAAGGACTCCGATTCTGTTAAGAACATTAATTATTTATTCTCAGTGAGTTATATTATTTTTCTTCAATTTTCTCCACTATTTATTCACCTTTTTATACCACAATTTTTTAAGATTTCGTTTTTCGCCTTTCTCAATTAAAGCTTTTATAAGTTGCCAGAATTTCTTTCAGAAATTACAGAAATTATATTCGCACACTAATTTCACATCAGCGAACCAGAATTTCTCGAACTACTACCCTAAATGCGTAAATCTGACAATTGAATGAACGAATTGCAGAAAACAACTCAATAACAAGCACTAAAGTAGCTTAAATCCCTAGAACATCAAAAAAAATGAAAAATTCAAGAAAAAAAAGTATAGAGAGAGAAAAACGAACCAGGACGAGACTTCTTAAAGCCGCCATGGCCATTAACAGAAGCTTCAGGTCTACCTCTTTTGCGAGGTCCTCCAAAATCCATTATTGAACTAAATAAACAGGAAATTTCACAATCCTAAACTGAAAGAAAACGCTAAATTTGGCAGAAAAATTGAGTGAAATTTGTAGAAAAGTATGAGATAGTGGCGAAAAGAGAAAACCCTAACGATAAGCGAAACGATAGAGATGCGAAAGCGGGGTTTCGAGAGGAGAGAGAATTATGATTAGGCGGATGTGAGATTTAGGTTTAAATGTGGTTTTATGACACCTGGCTATAAAAGAGAAGGAGGGTGTTCACGTGCTGTAGGTGAACTGTGATTGAGACCCACGTTTTAAGACGGTCTTACAGATTTAGGGTGCGTTCTCTTCACCTGAATCATCCTGAATTTATTTAAATTGAACTTATTGGTGTTGATTAGACCTGATTCAACTTGTTGGATCTAACTGAACCTTATTGAAACTTATTAGACTTGATTCAAACTTATTGACCTGATTGAAACTTACTAGATTTTATAAGACCTGATTGAAACTTATTAGACTTTTATTGGACCTGATTGAAACTTATTAAACCTTATTGGACGTAATTAAAACTTATTTGATCTTATTAGGCAAAAAAAAAATTGATGAGTTATAATTATTACCCTTGACGTAAATATTACCCCTCAATATTTATTATGAAATTATAATTATTAAAATTTGTCCTTTGAAAAATAATTATTCTAAATTATCTCTTATGATAAAAAAAATTAACAAAAAACAATATACTATTTATATACCCGCCTATAAACAATTTTCACCACTAATATATCTAATAGTCTTGTTAATTGTATATGAATAATAAAATAATAGACAATAATACAAGTATAATACAATATAATCATTGTGCGTGGTACTTTAATTAAAATTCTAATAATAACATAATCAGCTAATAGTGGTATGAAAAATAAAATAACAGACAATGATACAAATATTTATTGATCATGTACAATTTAGACCTCATTGGAACTTATTAGACCCGATTAGACCTGATTGGAACTTTTTTTTTTGTACGAATCGAAACGACATAGGGCTGAATCTCAATGGATCGTAGCAGCAAGGCCAACACCTAATTGGAACTTATTGCACCTAATTCATACTTATTGGACCTTATTAGACCTTATTGGAACTTATTGCACCTGATTGGAACTTATTGGACCTTATTACACCTGATTTGAACGTATTACCCTAATTGGACCTTATTGAAAATTATCTGAACTGAACTAGACTAATTTGAACTAAACTGAACTTATTAGACTTTAAATTTAATTTATTAAGGTGAAGAGAACACACCCTTATTGTGTAGTTTTGGACCAAGTTGATAGGTCGTGTATGTCCAAATTATCCAACCAAATACTAGGTACAATCTTTATTATACACCCGATTGTATCGAGCATGGTACATTCAAGGTTATTTTTTTTTTCTTATTTGTAACTCTTATTATGCTAATGTGAAGTCTCAGATGAGCAAATTAACAAAAAAAATAGCCTTGTGTAGAGGTGGGCATGGGTCGGGACTGTTTGGGTCTGGCTCGTTGTCTGCCACGTGGGCCTACCACAGTTAAGAATTTTTATTTCAAGTCTGACCCGACCAAGCACGATCCCACCAATGTCAAGCACGAGCCCACCAATGTGGCACGTGGACGAGACCCTCCCCCTTTTTTTTTTCTAAACTGCCAAAAATCTAAGAGCAAAACAACATAAAACACGAGTCAGACCCACATGGTTGTGCCGGTCAGTGGAAAAATTCTAAAATTTTGAGCCCGCCACTCACGGGCCTGGGCCGGTCTGGTCCATGCCCAGGTCTAGCCTTGGGTGTACCTGTAACTCCCCTAGGTGTGTAGGATCCCACTAATAGATATTGTCCTCTCTGGATCCTGGCCCGCAATCGCAAGGATTTGCTTTAATCCAAGACCGAACTCATATCTAAAAGACATTTACTAGGTTGAGGTGTCCACTTCTAAATAAAGAATGTTTCATTCTCTTCAACTTCCGATAAGGGATAGCCAATATCTTAGACATTCTCCCCTTCTTTAACGAGTTTGCGTCCCAATAGACACTACAAGACATTGAAATAGGTGTTGACTCTGATAAAACATGTAATATTTCTAGGTGTGCAGGAGCCCACTAATAGACATAATCCTCTTTAGGACATACTTCATCCGTTTTTTTATAGATGCTACATTTCCATTAAATGAAAATGTCGTAATAGATGCTACATACCATAAATGGATTCATTTTCACCATAAAAATCTTAAAATACTATTAAAAAGTTGGTGGTCCCCCACCTTCTCTTTCTAAATACTCATACTTTTTCTTTAACAAATGGTTTTTTATTCAAAAAGTGGTGGTCCCCTACTTTCTCTCTCTACCTTTCTTAAAAACCCCCCATTTTCTCTATGTAGCAAGAAGAAAAATACGAAGGAAGTAGCACGCAAGGATTTGCTTTGACGCAAGACTGAAGTCATATCCAAAAAACCTCTGCTAGATTGAGTTGTCCACCTTTTAACAAAAAAAAGGCTTCTACACACCTAAGTGTGTTAAAACACCTTGATATATGACGAATAGATTCAATAGTAGGCTAGTAGTCTGATAGCTAAGGGTAACATTACTAAAAGGTGAGCAAAATAGCCGTATATTATTTTTCGTATTTGGAATTAATTAGGAATTGTTGGTTTTTGATTCAAAACACGTTCTTGGTACAATGGCTGGAATTGGTCCTGGTTCCTAATAAGTATTGGTACTTAAAAGTGGTACCATTTTGTATTGGTACTTAAAAGTGGTACCAAGAACACAAACAACTCTTGTTACTCCTTTTGAGTTTGTATTTTACAACGAACTATATTTACTACTTCCTCCGTTTCTTTTTACTCGCTACACTTCTCATTTCACGGACTCCTAGGCAATTTTTGGAGAAGAGAGAGGTAGAGAGTAAAAAGAAAAGGGACCCATGTGGGAGGAGAGAGGTAGAGAGAGTTTATTGCCCAAAAAAGAAGTGTAGCAAGTAATATGAAACTTCCCATAATGGAAAGTGTAGCGAGTAAAAAGAAACGGAGGAAGTACATCTACACTTTGGAAGAAAATTATTAAACGTCGCCCTCCAAAATTACTTAAAATCATTCGATCTACTTTTAGTAAAGTATTTTACCTCTTCTCTGTTTTCCACCACTCGCCGCCACCACCACCAGCCACCACCAAACACCACCGCCGACAGCCACGTCCTCCACCACCCAGGTATTTTTTTTTTAAAATCGATTTTAAGCTACTGACGCATGAATCTATGGAGATACGTCGCCGGAATCAAGTTGGGGAAGATGAAATTCTTGAACGTTTCTCTCTCCTAACCCAAATTAACACGAATTACAGTAACCTGTACTTGTAAACAAATTCATGTGCGACTTGTTAAAGAGGGTGCTTTTAATGGTTGATGCTTTTATAGGAAATATGCTAGTGGTTGCATATTCAAAGACTTTTAATTTGTTGAATGATGCACAGAAGCTGTTTGATGAAATTCCTAAGAGAATAGTATCCTCACAGTATCTCCCATTACCATAATCAAGGAGCGGTGGGGCTAAAGACAGAGGATAGAGAGAGGACTAGAGGTAGGGGTGGTGGGGATGGAGTGGCGGGAGGTGAAGGGTGGTGGTTTACGGAAAAAGAAAGAAAAAGTTATAAATGTAATTTTAATTTTTTTGTAGCGATTTTTAGTAATTTTGGGACAACGAATGTTAATTTAGCTTTGGAATTGTGCATGAGTTGTTAGTTCATTAATGTTCGAGTTCCAATATCATGGTTCTTCATGTAAGATAGTATGTACTCTTATAACTTATTTGTCTAAAATTATTAGTATTATTAAGTAATATTAGATAGTTAATTATCATATAAGACTTTAGTTCAATTCTCAACTTATATTGGTTATTCTTATGTCGTTCTTCATACTTCCCTTCGTATGCACTCGCTATAATATTAAAGAAAAGTAATTGTTGTGTTGCACTAATTTTTTATTAATGATATACATGTAAGGCTTTATTCTCTTCACCTATTTTTATTTATTGTAAGATGATGTAAATAAGGGTTATGCTTAAGTTTGCATATAAGACATAAATACATTGCTTAAAATGAAAATTAGTTACTCCCTCCGTCCCATAATATAGTGCTCACTTCTCATTTTTCACAAGAATTAAGAAAAATGGAAAGAGTTTTAGGATTTCACAAAAATATATATTTAAGTGAATGTTTATTGGGTGTTTTTGTCTTGGAACTAGCTTTTTTCTTCTTTTTTCTTTAAAATAAAATGAAAGAGCAATAAATATGCCTTGGAATGGTGTAAAACAATAAATAGGGGAACATATTTTAAAAGAAAGTAGGGGTATTTTGGAAAGTTTTATGTAGAAATGAAGGATAATATAGTCCAAACAAATTGATAAAAAAGAAATAGGCACAACATTTTGGGACACCCAAAGAGGAATGCAAGCACTATATTATGGGACGGAGGGAGTATCAATTTATGACGTAAGTTTGCATTAATTTATGCAATAAATGATTAGTTAATGCTTGTTTTTTTTTTTAAAGCTTCTTATATGCAACCTTTAGGATTGCATATAGCATTTTCCTATAAATAATATTAATATTAAAGGCTTATATTCACTGGTTAAGCATGCATATACTCACTGTTTATTCAAAGAGTAGATATGAACTTTTCTTCATCCAAGAATGATGTCACTTAGACGAGGTATAAATATACATATTCAGGCCAAAATCATCAAGCCAACTTTTGTACTAATTAGGTTACGAACAGGATTAATGTCACACAAATAACAAACAAATTACCTGATGTTTAATTTAAACAAAATGAAAACAAGTTCGAGGAGCTACCAACAGACTATACTCTACTACATATATACATGCATTATTCAAAATGCTACGAAAGAACATTAAACTTCTAAAGAGAACAAACTAGCTTAGTTACTGGGATGATTGACAATGCCTCAAGCACTCAACACCCCTACTTGAGCGAAGAATCAAACCACAATATTATTCAAACAAACCTTGATTTGAAAATCCTAGGAGCCTAAATTTGAATGTTTATGCTCTTCTGGTGATCACTTCATCTTCAACTACATCTCCATCAAATTTGGTCTCCACCTCCGACTTATGACTAGTTTCCAAGAAATTAACGGGTTTGTACCATTGAGCAAATAACGAATATATGATAAAATCGATAATTGTAAGTCCCGCAATTAGGAAATAGAAATTCTCAATATGGCCGTGATTTAAATTCTCAGGGATCCATCCGGGATTATCTCCCCTCGCGGTGAATATCATGACCATGTGTACAAGTAGACTGCTAACATAATTTCCAAAAGACATTGATGCCATGCATAGCGAGCTGCCGAAAGATTTTATACCGTCGGGAGCTTGTCCATTGAAAAATTCAAGTTGTCCTACGTACATAAAAACCTCAGATGCACCCACTAGGACATATTGTGGGATTTGCCATAACACACTAAGTGTGCTACTTCTTTCATTTGGGACAACACTTTTAAGCCGTGCAATTTCAGTGATCCCTGCTGCTAACATGGCTAGCATACCAATGAGTAGACCAACTCCCATTCTCTGAAGCTCGCTTAATCCTTTAGGATTTTTTAATAGTCTTCCAAGTACGGGGACAAGGATATGGCGATAAACGCCTGTGCATATTAGAACACTAACAATGTCGAATATTGACATGCTTGCTGCAGGTATATGAAACTTTCCGATTTTCGTGTTCATGACATCACCTTGCTCAACAAAGAGGGAAGCCATTTGAGTGAAGATCACTGAGTAGATGATGGTACACAGCCAGAGAGGTAGGAGCTTTAGGACACATTTGGCTTCCTCCACTTGCGTGACTGTGCAAATGCGCCATGGATTCTTCGGTCCCAAATTGTCTTGCTGTGTTAATGTGGCTGCCTTATCCAAAAACCTGCATTTGTGTACTCATTTGATTCAGTCTTCAATATTTCAAGAAGCAAACAACTTTTAATAAATTTTATCTACCCAAAATCATGACGTATGACTGATCTAATAATTTTTGTCCACTTGCAAAATTTAACAAAACATAATAAAACAAATCAAATCTTAAGATATACCAAGTGTAAGTATGACTACATGAATCTTTCGCTAACAAACTAGCCACAAAGAAATTCTATAAACAATAAATATTTGTTAGAACGCATATCTATTCTAGAAATATAAGTAAAATAAAAAATAGACTCAATATGCCACACTTACTTATAGTTCTAGAAACACTTTGACAACATTTATGTAACGAACCTATTTCATTTCTTGTAAAAAAGATTCGAGTTTTCATTTAAATCCTACGAAGTTGATACTTTCATTCAAATCCCCTCCCGACAATGAGACTGAATACTAGGTAAAGTACCATTGTCTCTTCCTATAAGTTTGACATTATTTTTATACTCCATCTCTTACTATTTTTATGCCAACTTATCTAAAGATGCACAAGCAATTAAAATAAAAAATCATAGAGCTTTTATGCGTACCGAAAATGATCACTATGAACAATCTTCCTACTTCCTTTTATAGCAGACTCAGAACCTTCCACTTCATAAAGCTCATTTGGACGAGCTCTTTGCACATTCCACTTCCTATACGCGGCAACAAACACCTGGGCGACGCGTGGCAAAGGGTTACCGTGCGCCTTAATGAACCGATACCTTGGAGATCCAGCCACAAAAAGAACAACTCCCAATACAGCAGAAGCAGTTGATACCCAAAAGCCAAAAGTCCAAGAACCATTGTCCTCAAAATACACCAATACAGTGTTGGAAAATAAGGATCCGCAGTTGAGTGCAAAGTAGAAGTAGCAAAAAAATGCTGCTTTTGAGCTCTCTCCTTTTGGATCAGAGTCATCGAATTGGTCTGCCCCAAATGTGGCACAGGTTGGCTGATGCCCTCCATATCCCAATGCTACCATATAGATTGATATGTAGAAGATTATTTCACCTACTATAGACGTTTCATGACACTCCAATTTACCATCACCGCAACCTCTCGGCTTCAACAGGAAAATCCACGATGATATAGAAAGTAGCACCAACCCCTGGCCAAAATAAATCACAATAGTAATAGGTCATTAGCAACTTGTATTGTCAACAAAAAGTAGCAAATATGATATACTTAATTGTAAATAAAATGCTTCTCTTTCTTATCGATTCATCTATTTTATAAATGGGCAATATTATATATGAGTAGAAGATGTTGATTAGATTTGTACTTCGAAGAATTGACAATGCAAGGAAAAGGAATTTTGGTGACATACCATGAGAAGAATGAGTTGAAAAACAGTGCAGGTCAAAAAACGACCCCAATAAGAATCGCTAAGAAAGGCTCCCACAAGAGAGAACAAGTAAACAGTGCCAGTCCAAATACTGACGTTGTTGGCAGCAGAAGCATTGTCTTGTCTTAGTACTCTTGTCAAGAATAACACTAAGTTGACACCAACTCCAAAGAATGCTAATGTTGCTAATGCCTGGTTTGCTACATCAAAAAAATACATATAACTATTTAAAAATACGCAGTTATTTGTATATATATATATACAAAAACTACTTTGTCCATCTTTTAGTTGCAATAATTTGATTTTTGCTCATGCTACTAATTTTTTTTACTATATGTTAGTTAATTTATACAAGAAATGTTATCTAATATTATACATTGAGATAAATTGAATAACATCTTGCATGATGAATTCGATTTATTTATGTAAGTCAAAAATTCTGATTACAAAAAGTCAAAGTGTTACGGACATAGTATATCCTTATAAGTGAAAACAATGATGTTTATTATTTTGTTTAAATATATTTTTCTAATATTATGCAAAGCTTTCCAACTCCACGATCAAATGCAACTATTGTTATAATTCTCTCTTAAAACCAGCATTATATAGCTAGAACTCATCATATTGTTAGTCGATGACAAAAAGTGAACATAGAGAAAGGTAGAGAATTGATACCTAAGATGATGAATGCACATAACCATCCTCCTTTTCTCTTCTTAATAGAAGGGGTAACTTCATTTGTTTGAGTTGTAGGAGAAGAACTAACATTTTCCCCTTCATTGTTATTATTCACCTCATTATTGTTGTTATCTTGGGTGTCTAGTTCATCACGCTGTTGAATTACATCTTCCCTTGCCTATATCAATCATTATTTTATATAAGATATATAATAAGGAACGAGTATCATGTTAGAGTTGGACATACATATTACTAGTAAATGAATAAACATACGTCAAAAGTAGAATTTCTCTCTATGCAATCATACACTTACTTCCTCTATATAAGAACATTACCTTAGAATTGGACAAAATATTAAAAGTAAACTATAAGAGAGCATAAATTACAAAAGAGCTCCCTAAATGCATAAATATATTTTCTTCCTCTACGTATCAGCGTCGTGTTAGAGTTGCACACTTATATTACGAGTTAATAGTAGAAAAACACATATTATAATTTATAATTTGTTGATGGATAGAGTTTATTTCAAACAAAATGCATCTACTAACCTTCTCAGCTATACCAGGGACGTCGCTAGGGGTTGCTGCCATTGGAAATTAATCCTGTGAATAAATTGAACAAGAAGTATGAAATATACTTGTTTTGGTTGAGCAAGAATAGGAACAACATTCGACAAAGTCTAACAGATCCGAAAAAACGACATGTACAATTAATCTCATTATTGATTATTTCAAACAATTCCATCGATACAAATAATGAAAACCTCTTTATTTGCGATAATAGTGGCAGTTTTTGTGTCACTAATTGCATAATATGATTTCTCTTCTTTTTATCTAAACGTGGATAGTAGTGATTCTAGTTAATTGGTTATATAAGATTTTAAATATGAAGATTATGTAAGACTTTAGCTCTAAATTACTATCACAAGCGAACAAATTATTTTGTTATTTAATATTTTTGTACCACGATTGATTATAGTTTTCATCTAGTGAATTTCATAATCTAATTTAAACTTCGTTTACTCGATCTTTCCAGATAAACAAAATTTTATAAAAATTAAACTATTATTGTTTCGTTACTACGAAATTCAATAACAATCCAAAAATGAGATCAATTTCAATAGTATTGTCTATTCTATACATATCCAGATAGGGTCGAGTCATTAACTTATGCATGAAAGAATTTCGTAAGATGAGAGAAACATAAAATGCTAAGGAATTATAGAGAGAGAAAAATAACTCCAAGTAAACGATTAACTTATACATGACTCATTATTCGAGTGAGTTACCAAATACTCAAATCCTCGCCATATTTGAAAAAAATTAGAGCATAATTTTATAGAAAATATAATGAACATTAATAAATAGCTTTAAAAAAACAACTATGAGCAATTATGATGTTATTACTTTAATAAATGGATAAATAATTACCTCCAATTTATTTTTTAACTTTGTTTGCACAAATTGAAATTCGTGTAACTTTGTTAATCAGGAAAAAACACTCTGGAGATGGCGATGACAACTTCAATTGAAAATGAATTAATTGCTTCAATTTAATCACCACTACTACCACTAATATCCTCAATGCAATCGCTCCACCTTCAATATCACTATGTACTGACCCAATAAATCCTATTGTCATTTATGGTTACACCACCAAATTTTAAATTCTTTTCGTTCTCTGAAAAAAAAAAGTTTTCTTTTATAGATGGTGGGAAACTCTCCTAATAATAATTTGGATTAGGAGATGAGTTTGATTAATATAAGCTGTGAAGTGTAACAAACTTCCCTAAGAATACTCCCACACTTTCTCTGACTAAACTTAAATTTTCAAAGAGAAAAATTCAATCAGATCCTGTTGAGTATTTTTCACATTGGATGCTTAATTAGTGTGAGTGTTCCTGAAATTTGGGAAATATTAGTTTTGATAAGATTTCTAAATTTAGCATATTACTACTCATAAGTGAGCTTTTTGTGGTACAATATTGACATTAAGTGGATATGTTTTTTAAATTAAGCAATTAGATATAATCTTCTAGATTTATTAAACAGATTATATACTCAATTAAGTGGTCATTGTTTAAGATATTTTCCCCAAAAAGAAGAATAAAAAGCTACTGTTATTATCTATTATTGTTTAAATTGCTCGCTATATTCCCCTAAAAAAATTGCTCGTTATATGCACAAAATAAAAATGTTGATTCTTTATATAGCATTAATATATATTATTTAAAATCATATACTTCCTCTATTGTCACCTAAAAAATACTTTGGCTTCTGGAGTATAACTAAAAGAAAACGATGAAGTATATTTTATCACTTAAAAACTCATTATATTTTATAATTTTTAAGCGATACAACATTTTTTTAAATAAAGGGATATAATTTTCTGCCATGAGAGAAGCTACTAATATCATCGTTTACAGGAATAGTATGTAGAGCAGAAGTAGTACTAGTGTCAATATAAAAAACAGATGCAACTAGATAATCGACATTTGTTATCCAATCCACCGCTTGATTTTGTTTCTATATAGATATATCTAATATTCCGCCTATTGAAGGAATTGAGTAGAATCTTGATATCTTGGAATATATGTGCTATTCGATCTAAGGAGGGGACCACCCGCCTTTAATAACGTTGATAACAAGAATATTGTCACCTTCTAATTGTAGATGTTAAATGTTTTCTTGAAGAGAGGGCTCCCATGCTGTTAGTAGGGAGGAATTGTTAGTCGCCGAGGAGTTAAAATGGGGAATAATGGAGGGGTGCTAGCTATTTGGCACCGATTGACAGTATTACGAAGATTTCATTCTAGAAGAAGGAAGTTTACTTTATGGAGGATATGCGATGCATACTTTGTTTTTCATTCTTGATACAACATAGTTTTTTTTAAGGGAAAATTAGGTCGAAATATTATTCCAAATCAAGATTCGCCAAAGGTATGGCATTTTGGGGAATATGATCCATACAAACTAGTTCAGAACTCCCACAAATATTCCACCTTGCGTCCTTGCCACCAAATGAGCTACCGTATTTCCGATTCTTTTAACATGGGAAAAATAAAAACTACTATAACATTGAAACAACTTTTTATTATCATCATACAGCATAGAAATTGGAGCACACCCCCTTGATCCATCTGCACAGCCTTGACCACACTTAGAGCATCCCCCTCAAGCCACACTTTATCAAATCCACATCTACGAGCAACCTGCAAACCGTATCTAGCTGCTGCCACTTCAGCCATAACAGCATCCCAGCTAGCCTCAATCCTCTTTGTTGCTGCCATAATAACCTTCCCATTATCATCATGTAATACAGCACACCAGGTGGTGGTTAATTGGTCCATTGAGCTGCACCTACTATCATACTTCTTCCGTTCATAATACTCGCTACACTTTTCATTGTGGGAAGTTTTACATAACTTGCTACACTTCCTTTTTGGGCAATACACTTCCTTTTTGGGCAATAAACTGTCTCTATCTCTCTCCTCTCACATGAATCCCTTTTCTTTTTACTCTCTCCTCTCACATGAATCCCTTTTCTTTTTACTCTCTACCTCTCGCTTCTCCAAAAATTGTCTAAGAGTCTTTGATCAAATGAAAAATGTAGCGAGTAATATGAAACGGAGGAAGTATGTCTGTATGTGTGATAATAGTTGAAGAGAATGTTACCTGCTTCTTGTACATACCATATTCCTCCAACGTTTTCAAGAAATTTGCTGCCATAACATGTGCATTCAACCTCTCCTGGGCATGATACAACCTAGTTTAAACTTCCTCTTTTGAAGATTTTCTTCTCTCTCTAAACTGTTTATTTACTCTTTATCACTCTTCTCTCTTTCATTCCTTTACTCCACCTCTATTGACTGCTCTTCTGTCCCCAAAATTATACTTCTGCAAATAAAAAAACATTGTGTCAGATAAATCACCATAGTTTTGTAACAGTTAGATATATCTAACACAAGTTTTCGTGTAACAAATGTTATTTGTGTATATAACAAATATTGGTTGCGTATGTAAAACTATTGGTTGTTTTTCTTATAAGAAATAAGAGGAAAATAACACAAACAATATATTTACATACACAAAAAATCTAAGTGATATACACGAACAATATATGTTATATGAAAACTTATATCTAACACATCTAACTGTTAGATGTTATCATCTCTCTAGTTTTGTAGTATGGGACAAGATTGGGGAGAATTTGGTTATTAATTGGACTCTTTAATTTAATTTATACTATTTTTTTGCTTGATATTTTTTGTATGGACTTAGTAAGGACATGAGTAACTTTAATTAAAAGTATCTTTATAATCTTGCTCACACTCGTTGAGGCTTTTTGGGGGAATGCATTACCTTTTTTCCCACTCTAAAGGTGCCTTGCTTATGTAGTTAGATCGGATTAACTTGTTAGAAGTGTCGGTCTAATAAAGTACTTCTCCTTACTAATAGAAACTATGATGGTAGTTTGACTAATGAAGACCATTTTATAAGACCATCCTATTTATTTTCATTGTAGTCAACATTTTAGAAGATGCACATATTTTAGAAATGCACATATTAAAATAGGACTATAAACAATAATGCATTTATCTTAAGTGTCACATGCATGTGTAATGTAGGAGTTGTCTGAGAATGACCATTATCCAGAATGTCACAGGTACTTTCAACAAAAAAATAAAAATGTACTTCCAAGTTTATGTAGGAAGCAAGACTCCAAATGCAACATTAGTTACATTACAAAGGATCCCTAATAATCATAATTATATCACGTTGCTTCTATTTCTCTAGTTGCTATTATACTTTAATTGTTGCTAATACATGACTTTGATTATTAAGATGGATCTTACTAAAATTTAAGTCTATATATTAGTCAAAAATTTACCAACCTCCCATCGAAACAACACAAATGTTAAAGTTTTGCAACTGAAAAACGAATATACCACATCTGCATGTATATCATACGCGTCGTAATATCCAGATGAATATTTCTCTAGTTGCTATACTCTAATTGTTTCTAATACATGACTTTGATTATCAAGATGGATCTTACTAAAATTTAAGTCTACATATCAGGGCCGGGGCTAGCATATTGGAGGCCCTGTGCATTTTATTGAAAATTGGCCCATATATAAGTGTGCATGTGTGTATCCGTATGTATATACACTTTTCTACTTAAAGTAAGTTGTAAAAAACTATCACTTTAAAAAATTATACTTGTGAAAAGTTCCAATATTATCTCTTCTACCTTTAAAAAAAATATATATATATTATGTCTTCTAAGACATTAAAGTTAATCACATTAATTATTATAAATTAATGGCTTCACTTAAGACTTTGTTTTGGAAGGTTAACTGTGTATTAATATCATCACCTTGCAATATGGAAAGTTAACTGTGTATTATGTCTGCTAAAAAAATAAAAATGAATTAATTATTGTAAATTAATGGCTTCACTTGAGTATTAATACCCTTGTTTTAGAGAGCTAAGACTTTAATTGTTTTGGAGAGCTAAGTGAGTAACACCATTACCTTGGAATATGGAAAGGGGAGTAAATAATAACAACAACCGATTACCATGTGTTTGCAAGGTTCAAGTCTATGCCTGAGTAATATCTAAGAGGGTCTCTCCCCCTACATTTCTTCTTCCATATCCAAAATCTATGGACTCTCCCACTTCAAATCCATGAAAAAGTATCTTTGTTCTAATGCCACCTAGACACCGGGAGGGAGGAGATAATTTGAGGCCCTCTAACTTACGAGGCCCTGCGCGGTCGTGCACGTGGCGCCGGCCAAGCGCAGGCCCTGCTACATATTAGTCCAAGATTTACCGACTTACCATCAAAACAATACAAATATCAAAGTATTGCAACTGAAAAACGAATATACCACATCCGCATGTACATGTGCCGGCCAAGTGCAGGCCCTGCTACATATTAGTCCAAGATTTACCGACTTACCATCAAAACAATACAAATATCAAAGTATTGCAACTGAAAAACGAATATACCACATCCGCATGTACATCATACGCGTCGTAATATCCTTAGAACAAACATGCCAACACTAAGCTTCTCACTAGAGTTAGCCCAAATAATTTACCAACAAACAAATCAAAACATTAAGTGAGGCCATTATAAGCCCATACCACTTCCCAAAACTATACAAAAACTTGATTAAACCAAAGTCACCAAGATCCAATTACATTTTGGACTAATCCATAAACCCTCAACATAAAATTTTCATACCAACTAAAATACCAACTCTTCATCTAACCCACACCCATCTTCTTTTATTTCTCCTTATTTTCTCTCTCCTCTTCTTCCACTTCGACACAACCTATGTTTCCCCATTAAACCCCCTTCAAACTCACTCACTACTGTAACAAAAACAACAAACACTCTCTCAACTAATTGACACAAATAACTTCGATTTCATCGAAAACCCCAATTCTTCATTTTCTCTCTCCTCCACATTGGCTCCCAGGTAACTCAGATCCCTCACATTGTTTTCATTTTATTGTATTTTTGCTTCAATTTATAATGTCTGTGTTTTATATTAAGATCTTGCTAAATTTCATTGCTTTTGATCCTTAAACTCATCCTACTATAATTTGATTACATTCTTTATATGGGTTTTTTGTAATTTTTTTTTTGGATTTTTTTCAAATTTTTTTTTGTTGGGTTTTTGCAGATTAGTATTTGGTATAATTAGAATAATTGGATTGAAAATGGCGGTTTCAACAGCATCAGGGTTACAAATGGCGGCAGTAAAGCCGTGTGTTTTTGCGCAACGCCAAGTTATGAAGGCTGGTGCTGCATTTTTTAGTGCTGATTTGAAACAGGCTTCATTTGCTAAGCTTAGTAGTGCTTGTCATATATCATCTTTAAAGCCCTTTCAGCGCAATTTCTCGGCTGCGTCGTCGAAATCGAACTCGAGTTTGATTAAGGCAATGGCGGAATCTAGTGATAAGCCTGTTGGAGGATTGCCTATTAACTTAAAAGGTTTATTTTTGATGGATTTTTGTATTGCTGATTTTACTTGCTAATCATGGTAGTTTTGTGCTTTGTGGATGTTGTTGATCATTGTAGAAGGGAATAGTGTTGTGGAATATGTAGTGATTTTTTATGATTAGATGAATGCATTGGGGTTTCGGCTCGTTTGGTAGGTGGTAATAAGAGGTGGTGATGGGTTTTTATCGTTATTTTGTGAAACTTTTGTCATGCTGATTGTTCATAGTAACTCTTATTCATTAGCAATTACCTATTTTTAACATGGATTTCCATTTTAATTTGTTACCACTTTAGAGTTGATAACGAGTGTAAGTGAACTTTATGGAAAAAGACGTATGTTTAAGGATGAAGTTCTATTATCATGGGAATTTGTATGGTAATGTATTCATAGAATTACACGTAAATTCATTATCATTACCAACATTTAGTACCGGCTACAAAACATGGTGTCCAAGTATTGTTGTTCATGAAGTGACATGATGATGTGTTTGTATGAAAAATGCAACTAATAGGAAAGAAAATCAAGATAATGAGAACCAAGTCTAGGGAGTTCAAGAATTAGAAATTCTTATCCTCTTTTGAACCCCCCCAAACAAAGAGCAGCGGGATGCTGGATCATTTCCGTCTTAGCTTGTTGATGCTTATGGATATTTCTAGAACATGTAACTCAGACTACTTGCAGGTAAAAGGGCATTTATTGCCGGCGTAGCTGATGATAATGGATATGGTTGGGCAATTGCAAAATCCCTAGCTGCTGCTGGTGCTGAGATTCTTGTTGGCACTTGGGTCCCTGTAAGTGACTCGTTGCTACAGACCGTCATCTGCTTTCTTCCGAGGATTAAAAGGCTTAATGCCTTTTCATTTAAATCTTTTTACTCAATTTTTTTAATGATGTTTTAACAGGCACTGAATATTTTTGAAACAAGTCTAAGACGTGGGAAGTTTGATGAATCACGGGTGTAAGATTTCTGCTGTTTAGTGCCTTTTCAGCTCTTATGATATCAGTAGTCTGAGTTGGGTTCATCTTGTGGTGCTTTCAGGTTGCCTGATGGTTCCTTGATGGAGATCACCAAAGTATATCCTCTAGATGCAGTCTTTGATACTCTTGAAGATGTTCCTGAAGAGGTAATGATAGACAATTCGTGATTTCCCTCTGCTTTTATGTCTGATCTGGTATTTGTTACAATCATTAGACATAAGACCATGTCTCTAATCTCTTCGATGATGGATCCATTGCAGATAAAAACCAACAAGCGTTATGCAGGGTCTAGCAATTGGACTGTCAAGGTTTGTAATATCTTTCCGTTATCTAGGAAAGCATACTTGACTTCGTAACCCCACTGCTAAGTCCACCTGAACCTGACATGACGTACTTAGAGAAATTCGATCCAAACTACTTGAATTTAATCCAATGATTGTCCCGTTTATCAATTTGTGCAATTACGTTGAACTTTATTATTTTATCTTTGAGCATAATTTGAATCCAAACCTGAAACCGTTAACCCATATTCCCAACTCAAATTGCTCCTACCTCAAGTTGCTCCTCCTGCTTCTGTGATTCTATATGTCACAAACTCATGGGTGACATAACCCTTGCATTTTGTGTTGATATATTTGAACGTGAGAATTATGTCTTATCTACTTAAATCTTTTTTCATGCTTGTAGGAAGTTGTTGAATCAGTTAAACAGGATTTTGGTAGCATTGACATCCTTGTGCATTCACTAGCCAATGGACCTGAGGTTGGTATTGATTTGACATATTAAGTTCGATATCTCTATGACCAATTATTTACCTACTGATCTGTAACAAACTTATCCATAGGTCACCAAACCTCTTTTAGAAACATCAAGGAACGGGTACCTAGCGGCTATATCTGCTTCAAGCTACTCTTATGTTTCATTGCTGAAACATTTCCTTCCTATAATGAACCCAGGTATTATCTTCTTTGGATTATTTTTTTTCACTTCTCTTCTCTTCCCAGTTACACAATTTTCTCTTTGCTGGCTGTGAACAAATTTCTTTTGTACTGTATGTGGTGGTGAGGGTTTAATTGCATGTTCTGCTGTTTGCAGGTGGTTCTTCATTGTCACTCACCTACATTGCTTCTGAGAGGATTATTCCTGGGTATGTTCCTTCTTGGTTTCTTACTATGCTCAAGTTATGTCTTTATTTTCCCTTCGAATGTATTTTCTGACTCCTCACCTCTCGCGTAGTTATGGTGGAGGCATGAGTTCTGCAAAAGCTGCATTAGAGAGTGATACAAAGGTCAGCATTTCTTTTATTTTTGTTGATCTCTAGAGGAACCATCCTATAATGGCTGTTTTGATGTTACTAGCATTACTAATAATATGTTGATTGGCTTAGGTAATGGCTTTTGAAGCGGGTAGGAAACGCAGGATTAGAGTGAACACAATATCAGCTGGTAAGTTTCATACCCTGAAAGTACAAGTCCATAATTAAAAAAAAAATATCCGATCACTTGCAAATATTCAAAAATTCCCTATCTATTGT
Organism: Beta vulgaris subsp. vulgaris; assembly: GCF_026745355.1. NCBI lineage: Eukaryota > Viridiplantae > Streptophyta > Magnoliopsida > Caryophyllales > Amaranthaceae > Beta > Beta vulgaris. The sequence goes on along the minus strand of NC_079205.1, from coordinate 65,442,776 downwards.
GAGTGTGTCTCCGAAATGTTCTTGATAGCACGTTTTCAAATGACCATTGTGTCCCTGATACTTGACTAAAAATCCAATATTTGATAATCCCTTCTATTTCCCCGCTACTCAGTCCTTTGGTATAGCTACCGACTCTTTCTGTACTCCTTATGACCAACAAAAGCATCAACTTTCCCGGATTTTTCTAACATTGACAACATTACGTGAGGTAGATGTTAACTTGATCATCGATCATCTGACAATGTCTTCCCTCAGGCCCACTTCGGAGTCGTGCTGCAAAGGCTATTGGATTTATTGATATGATGATTGACTATTCTATAGCAAATGCTCCATTGCAAAAAGAACTATCTGCAGGTAATATATACTAGGGATTGGCTAGAATTTTGATTGCTACTATTGATTTACACAATCTTCTACTGACAAGCTTGTCATATAACGCGTGCAGAGGAAGTTGGAAACGCGGCTGCTTTCTTAGCGTCACCTTTGGCATCTGCTATAACAGGTGCTGTAATTTACGTCGACAATGGTCTGAATGCCATGGGAGTAGGTGTAGATAGTCCTATTTTTGAGAATCTTGACATTCCTAAAGACCAGCTCTAAATTTCTTAGCATCACCTTCGTGTTATGATCTTCATTTGTTAGTTCTTGTGTTGAGGATGGGTACTTGGGAGTTGAGAGTAGGAAGCTTAATGTACTGTATTGTACTTCAAATTCGTGTGTTGAGGATTGGTACTTGGAGTAGGTAATTTTTATCATAGTATTGTTTTCAGTTGAGAATATCTCACATAATCACATTATATTGCTCTCCCACTTTTTAAATTTAAATTTGATTGGAGCGACTCAATAATTTATATACTCTGAATTACAAATTACAAGAATAAGGCAATAATAGATGTATAATATATAGTACAATCATGTTCTGTTTAGCTTATTTTCAATCCTTATATGTTCATATAAGGTCTAATAAGTTCAGATTACTTTTAGTTTATTTAAAATATTGTTTGAAGCATCTATAAAAGAAAGTCTAATAAATTCAGGTAAGTTTTAAAATCTCTAACAAGGACTAATAAGTTCAATATGCCAAAAATTCGGTTGTTGGATAAACTACTCACAATTTAAGTAATAATTAAGTAATTGTTTTCTGATGTTCACATTTTATGAAAATTCGGGTGTATATTTTCAGGTTTATTTAATTCAATTTCAAAAATTTCAAATCACTTGAATTTTGAAATTGAAGGGGGTTGTGTCAAGTAATTGAGGCTTTTTTGTTGTTCTTTTTTTAAAGTATTTCTAACTTCAAAGTATCTTGATTCTTTACATAAAAAAAAATGGGTTTTGTTGGTAGTATGCTTGAAAATTATCCTAAGAAAAATTATAGCAAGATTAGTTGTTTTTTTTTTTTTGAAAGAGCAAGATTAGTTATTATGCAGATTTTATTATGATAGAAATTAATGATCAAGTCGTAAATTTGAACATCAAAATAAAAATTGAAGCATCAAATTCATTTATTGCTTTGCCGAATCACAAGTACTAGAAAAATAGAAGTACTAAGTTGAGAAAAAAATTAACTAGGGAAAAAAGGAGCGTATAAAACCCACATCAAAGTAAATTTTGCTCAAGTAAACATGGATTCATTAAACTGTCACAACAAAATCTTGCTCGAAATCACTAGCTCCCGAAAATTAGACGTTTACACTAATATTCCAGTTCACATTATGGATACTTAGCTACTTACACAGTAAACTAGATGTAATATACTTCCTCCGTTCCGTAACATAATAACTGCTACAAATAAATATATTACATCTCATAAATAATACCGATTTGTTGCAGTTATTATGTTAGGAAGTACGTAATGTTAGGAGAACTAATAGAACTCGGCATAATTATATGTCACAAGCCACTGCACAAAAAATGCCTCCAAAAGGCCAAAACTATGTTTGTTAGTTGCTATTTGCTGCACAAAAATATCTACCCACCATCAGCATGATGCTGCTGAAGTTCTATAACTTGGTCCCCTCTGCTACTTTGAACTTATGCAACTTGTGTAGTGGGTATTGCGACCGGAGTTAGATTGGGCACTGCGTCTGCCTGAGACAGAGGGGTGCTCACTTGATATCTATGAGGCATTAGCTCTTCTCCCGACGCCACTGAATCTACCATCAACTGTTTCAAAATTTAGGAGACAGAAGATATTGTCAGGCTTTTAAACATTACCAATTTGTGAACAGAAGGTTGATCCTAAAGCTGTGTTTGGCTTAGAGGAAAACATTTCAAACAGTTTTCAAGGATATCAGCCCGTTCAGGAATCATCTTAAAGAGATCCTTCCTTGTAGAGAGAATGTTTTCTCCTTGTATTATTCAACACAAGAAAATTTCACCCTTCAAAAAACCAAACAAGGGACATTGAGAAAACTAATTTCCCTAGAAATAATATTCCTTGCAACCAAATACAACATTTACAAAGCAGAAATCTTTCAGCATGTAGCAACTTTGACTGACAAGAGAGAAAACCCTTACCTTCCAGTCCTTAAAATCAAATCTGAAGACAAAATGGTGGTATAAGACTTGACCAGAAGCCACCAAATCCGAGAGAGGAGCATTCTTAGGTGCTGAAAACAGAAACAATAAGACACTTTATCAAAATCAGGAGAGCTAGACATAGAACTTAACTAGTCTTACATGCACGCAATGCGTGCGGTAACGTGTGATAACAAATGCAATAGAAAATAAAATTAATCGGGAAGAAAAATCGTCTTTACATTTTATTTTCTCAAAAAATTGATGTTTAGTTTAAATGTCCTACTTTCCCCCTTTTTCATTAAAAAAAACAGTTAGTTGTCCTCTATTTTTTTTTTTCCTTATTCTATTTTTTGGTGTCCCCCATGTGTTGCCTTATATAATAAAGATGTTTAGACGAATGAATAAGAAGTGTGTGGACTTACAAACAAGATGAGTCCCTTTGTCGTTAACAGCTATCTCAGCGCGGCCATCTTTCACAAGGAAAGACAAAGCAAACAGATTTTCAACTGTCTGTGCAAATGAAAACCTGTTCAGAATTAAGTTTTCAAGGCTGACTCTCCTTTTGCTCCTCAAGATGTTAAACATGGTTGCCATGTTCTTATCTGTGTCTTTTTTCTGATCTGAGCCGGAGTTCTCAAGCTGATATACAAAGAGGGGTAAATGAGATCAGTTGCCTTTAAATTCTAGTAGTATATATATATAATATATGATGAATGAATCAATGAAGCATACTCAATAATCAGGAACACTATAGTCTTTGCTATAAATATTTCATGCAAGTGCCCATTAAGTCACTTCCACAAGAGACAACATGGATAATCTAAACGCGAAGTATGAACCCAAGTCACACGACATATTTATCTTCACAGCAATACTCCATTTCCTTCCCAAGATACTACCCTATTGAATCGCAAAGTTACCCATATGGCCATATTGCTCTTACATATGCCGAAAGATTCAAATCTTCCCTTGTGTGTGGCCAAGGGATCCACACTCTATGTTCGCTAATACCACTCCTCTAATTTGTAAGGTGAAAAGTTGACAAAATGAGTTGCAACCAGCAAAAGTTGGTGAGAATGGTGCAATGACATGTACCATGATTTGACCATAATTCCTCCGATTTTTTAGTCGCCACACACAGGAGATGCACGGTATTGTAAGCAAACCATGTGATAAGGAAGAGATAGAGATATAAAAGGTGCTCATGTGAAGAAGAGAGAAAAACAGAGCTTAGATACCAAAAAAGGTATGTTACAACCATCTTTAAACATCCAAAATAAGAAAGTGATTACTGCAGCTTTATACCTGTTCAGGCTTAGCAGCAGAACCAGTCAGCCTCGTTCGCCTCTTACGAACAGCAAACTTTCTTTGCTTCACCTGAGTATTCATCGGTCCATTCCTATTGTAAAAGTAAAACATAAGAGATCACTCCTCAATTTAGCCACCATCATAGAAATACAAACCCGGAAAAACTTTGATTCAACTATTTTTGCAGGACAACAGAGAGATTCAGTACATACATGGTAGGACAGCCTAGACCTTTCTTGAAAATGGGGCAAACAAGAACACCAATGGCGTCCCATTTGATTGAAACACGGTCATTTTCAACGCCCTGTCTACCAGCAGCTGCAAATTCGCGAATCAAAGAGCTTATAAAATCAGAAGGGGTAAACCCATCTTTGGAATATGACCTCACTGTGGTAACCAAAGTGTTGGCCATGTCTAGCAGTGTCTCAGCATCTGTTATTTGCTCTCTTGGATTTGTAACTGAAAGTTCCAAGCAAATATAAACAACCAATTTAGTCACAAAGTATTTCCCACATAAGTATAAAGCAAATAATGCACAACATAAGCTTAATTAGCAAAAAATTTTACTTCAATTCTATTTAGTAGTTTAGCACTATATAGTTTAAGGTGAAGAAGAAAAATAGGCTAGAAAATTACTTCTGGCTCTGTTTGGGAAGCAATTTAGCTACCTTAAATGATAAGGTGCTAACATATTTTAGATGCTAAAATGATTAGTAGTTTATGGGGAGCATCTAAAATAAAATTTCAGGTGGCTAAAATGACAAATGATAAGTTAAAAATTTTACCTTTTCACAATCAGATGACTAAAATTTTGGAAAATCTTTCCAAAATTTTGACAACTAATTTTGCTAAAATAATTTATCAACTAATTTTGCCAAACAGTTAAACTAATCAGTTACCTTATCAGTTTCAGCACCTTATCGGTTTCAGACTTTCAGTTAACTTATCAGTTTCAGTTAACTTATCCGTTTAAGTTAACTTATCAGTTTCAGTTTATTTTCAGCTAGTAATGCCAAACAGAGCCATATCATATTATATCAAGACAATTAAGAGGTTTCTATTGATTGAAAATAAAATTTTAATGAATTAAATATATATTTTCACCTAATTATATGTTTTTTTTCTGGTTCTCCATTGATTTTCTCATAAGTCTACTTAATTTCACTAAATTACACCTATCTTTACTAATTGAACTTATTTTCAATGAAATGTACTTTATTTACTAAATGTTACCACCCCCAACATACAAACCAACTAAAAAACATAAGCTAGCAATAAATCATCCTTTTACCAAATCCTTGCTTAAATAAAAAAATAAAAGATAATGACCACCAATCCACCATTTGCGGTAAAAATAGTATGAAATTACTAACCTCAATTATTTCCAACTAAAGCACACTTCATAATTGATACTACAACATTTAAGCTTTATTCTTTTGGACTGAATTAATAATTTTGGACTGAATTAATAAGAATTTAAAACAGTTTAGTTAGACATATTCATCTCACTTCGATTTATTTCAGTTCACAAGTTTCATTTACTTCAATTTAGGCTCTGTTTGGGGAAGCATTTCAGGTGACTTAAATGATAAGGTGCTACCATTTTAAGTCACCTTATATGATTAGTGGTGTTTGGTGGAGGAACTTAAATAAAATTTAAGTCCAAAATTTGACTGAAATTGAGTTGGAGTAAAATATAGCTTCTGAGATCAGGTGCTGAAATTTATATTATTATTATTTTCTGTTTATCTTTTTAAGCCTAAAAAAATATTTTCTTTTTATGTTTTTAAGTCTAAAAATAAATTTCAGCTACAGTCATAAATAATTTACCAAACAGGTTATGCAATCAGCTAGCTTATCAGTTTCAGCACCTTAACAGTTTCAGCTGCTACCTAATCAGTTTCAGTCACCTTATCAGTTTCAGCTCCATTTCAGTCAGTTTTGCCAAACATAGCCTTAGTTAAGTTTATTTCGTTTCAGTTCAACAAATTCATTTCAGTCCTGTCCAAAAGAACAAAGCCTTAGTCACCCACCACTTCATATTCATATATGACCAAAAATAGGAAAATGAAAAATAAAATAAAATAAAATAAAATAGGAAATAACTAAATACTTCATTTAAAAAATATATATATATCACATTTAAAATGAACAACCATTAAAAAAAAAAAACTAAATGTAAAGATAGCTTTTCGTATTTAAACTTTCTACACTTCTAATTTCAAGTTATTAGATACAAATATACCATTACAGAACTAATCTAATTTGCAATACACTTCTACACGCATTCTGTACATATAAGACTAGTAAGCTTTACGACGAAATCTACTCCAATTCGTTAAAATTGCAGATGTAACCGTAAAAAAAATTACCAAGTTCGTGCAACTTGTCAACTTCTCCTAAAATCTTCTGGAACCTAGAAGAATCACCTTTGCAAATTTCTTCTTTCTCCCCTACAAAACCATTTCCCATACAAAAAACAATTACATAAGAAAACCTTTAAAAAACGCAAAATAATTAAAAAGTTAAACAAAATATAAATTAAGCACCATTGATGATATTCTTGACAACAAGGTAATGAGACCGGATAATACTCCGGTCCGCTGGTGATTGTTGAACCCATTCTTCGCCATTTCCGCGAGGTCGAGTGGACCGGCGACGCTTTGGTGGTGGTTCTTGAATATGATCGGTCCGGTTCATGTAATTATTTCTGTTAACTGACTCGGTTTTTGTGGACCGGAATTCTGTTTGATTGACGGCCATATTTTCGTTTAGTGTAATTAATGGCTCTCGTTTAACCATTGGAGTTGATTAAGGAAATGATTTTGATATATAGAGAGAAAAAAAAACAAGGAAATAGAGAGAGAAGTTGAAGAGGGAGAGAGAGAGTGGGGAGGAGAGTTGGGGTTGATGGAAGTTACTGGCTTGCGCGGGAAGCTTTAGGGTTATAGTAGTTTAATACTCCCTCCGTTTCATATTAATCTACACACTTTGACATTTTACACTATTCATAAATTGCACTTTGACCCTCGTTTGTGATTTATACGTGAATAAAAACATAGTCATGTGGGATCTTGTTAGATTCGTCTTAGTATGTATTTTATTAATATGTACTTTTTATAATTTTTACAAATACAAAACTAAAGATATATATCCTCAAAGTTTTACATTGGCATGTGTGAAAAGTGTAAGTGTGTCGATTAAAATGAAACGGAGGGAGTAACTAGTTCGTGTTCCGGATAATATGTGCCTCAATAAAAAAATGCATTTGAAGTATTCGAAAATGGAAATATTATTTTATCCTTAAATAATTTTTCACCCAGAAAAAGATTAACTCAGTAGTATAGTTTAATAGTGCTTTAGAGCAACTTCAATGGTAGAGCAAAATGAAAGTTAGCTTAGAATGCCACATAGATTTTTCTAGCTAACTCAACTTCAAGCCAAAACTCCCACAATGGTTTAGCTAAACTATTTTGTTGCTTAGGTAGGTCCCACAATCACTTTTTCTTTTTTTTATATATAAATTATCATTTATTGAAAAATTATTTGTTGTATGGGACCCAACATATTGGCTAAGCCAATTTGCTCTATAGAGCCAATTTGCTTAACAAAGCAAAACTTCATTTTGTGCTCCAATGGTTAAGCAACTAGCTAAGTATTTTGCAAAATTGCTAGCAAGTCCTTTTTTTGCACCATTAGAGTTGCTCTTAGCATATTAGATAAGAGATTATTCGAGTTTTGAAACACACATTTTTATTGTTTAATGCTTCGTCTGATTGTGTGGATGATATAGACTATATGGAGCAGCATGACATTTATTTGTCTTGGATTTTAAATATATACTCCCTCCGTCCAAAAATATAGTTCCCATTTCTCTTTTGTCACGGTAATTTATGCAAGTAGAATATAAAAGGGATATTAAAGATTTTTTGTTTATTTAAATAAATGTGGTATGGGAAAAGATGACTTAGCACCATTTAGTTTTGTGGCACTTCAAAAAATTGTCACGATAGATATAAAAAACTAATGGTGCAACTAAAAAAAATTGAGGTGGTATATTAGAAAGATTTTGTTTTATTTTTTGTTTTTTTTGGGTGATAGGATAATGTTTTTGACTTCTGTTTGTTTTAGGAGGGAAAACAAGTGTAGGGTGCTAAAAAAAATTACTTTTGTTGGAGGGTAGTTTTTCCCGCGCTTTTGACTTTTACTGCCTACTTACTTTTTTTTAAGTAGCAGTCTGTAACCCCTCAAAAACAAAAAAAAAAAAAAAAGTAGCAGTGTCTTCCTCTTTTTTTTTTTTTGCACAATCTCTTCATAAGGCCCAATCTTTTTATCCTATGGTAAGTTTGGGTTTATAAGCCCAATCACTTTATATGGTAGTTTAAGTAAGAAATTTAAAATGTTTTGATTCATATGAGCCACGAAGGCGGTACAAAGTACAAAGAAGGAGAGAGGGGATTCGAACCTGTGACCTATCGTTCACAGCTCCTCAATCTTAACCACTAGGTTAAGACATCCTTGGTTAGAAATTTAAAATGTTGGTTTAAGTTGGTAGTCTTATATCATATTGTTTGACAGGTAGCATTAGCTTTAGCTTTTACTGTGGACCGAGTTTATAATAACTTATTGTGTATCGGGATTCGAGAATCTTATGACATAGTGAGTTTTGATTTATATAATCAATTTTTTGTATAATATAATTACTTTTTATATAGTTAATTTATGTACTCATTTGCTAAATCACGCCCTAGAATTTCCTTGTAACGCCCTGTATTTGTATAAAATACCGTATTTTTGTATTTTTCATTTTCTCCTCACTTCTCCTTCCACACCACCATCATCTTCATGCCCCCTCCTAGGCCTGTCAATCAGGTCGGGTTGGGTCGGGTTCGTGTTCGGGTCAAGTTAATTCGGGTTGAAAACCCCCAACCTGAACCTGATCTGTTTATATTTTCGGGTCAATATCACTAACCCTAACCTGATCTGAAAGTTATCGGGTCAACCTGACCTGATCTGTTTGACCTGATTTTTTTTAAACGGGTTGTAAATGAGTCAACCTGAACCTGTTTGACCTGATTTTTTCAGGTTGACCCAACCCATATAACCTGATTTTTTTTTACATTCAAAACAATTGCATAATTCAATGAAATTTCAATAAACTTAGCCAACCAAGTTCATACTTGGCAATAAATATATAATAAACTACTAAGTACCAAGTTCATACTTAAAAAATATTACCAACCAAATATTACAAACCAAATCCTTAATGTTTTAGAGTTAAACAACCACAAGTTCACAAAACCAAATCCTTATTAGCATTTGTAGGAGCGGAGTCAATCTCTCCTTGCTCTGATGAGAGCTCAATCTGCTCTTGAAGTCTTCATCAGCCATATTAAGCTGGAAACCAAAGTAAACAAATAAATAAAGAGTAGAAAAACAGAAAACAGAACATTTAACATAGCAGAAGAATAGGAAAACAGAACAATAAAAAAAAGAACATTTAAATAAATAGGAAAACAGAATAATAAAAAAACAGTTTCAATCAATGAGAATGTTCTGTTTTTTTTATGAAATAAAACTCTCCTGCTGCTAAAAACGAAATGAAATTCTCATTGAAAAAAGAGAAACAGAATAATATAGCTATAAGGAACAGAGAATGGAATGTTCAGTTTCAATCAACTTTAGAAGGAAACAGAATAATAAAAATAGCATAAAAAACGAAATGAAAAAGCAGAAAGAAAAATGAAAAAAAAAGCATTAAAAAAATGAAATAAAATAGCATAAAAACGAAATGAAATAGAAGGAAAAAAAAGAAAAAAAAAGCATAAAAAACGAAATGAAATAACAGAACAAAAATGAAATAAAAATAGCATACAAAAAAACGAAATGAAATAGAAGAAATAAAAACGAAATATAATAGCATAAAAAACGAAATGAAATAGCAGAAAAAACAAAACGTAATAAAATAAAATGGCAGAAAAAAATGAAATAAAAATAACATAAAAAAATGAAAGGAAATAGCAGAAAAAAAATAGCAGAAAAGAAAAGAAAGAAAAAAAGAAGACGAAGATAGCAGAAAAAATGAAATAGCAGAAAAGAAAAAAATACCTGAATGTTGAAGAAGACGAAGAAGAGTAGAAGACCAACGAAGACGAAGACGAAATTTCTCGATTGAATTTCTGTGATTTGTTCGGCTTCCACCAGTTGAAGAAATTCGGACTGTTGTATGTTGTGCTAATAGTACTCGTGAAGAGTAGATGTCGGCGAGTTGTAGCGGCGACGAAGAAAGAGAGTGAGAGAGTGAGAGAGTGAGAGACAGAGAGAGTGAGAGAGAAATTAGGGTTAGAAATTTAGTGAGTGATGTCGGCTCAGTGAGGAGTGAGGACAGGAGGTAGATTTTTAGGGTTCCTTTTTTTTTTTGGCTGATATTAATTTATGGGCCCAACATCTTTGGGCTGGAAAATGTCTTTTTAATTAAATTATTCGGGTTAAGTTATACGGGTTGACCCGACCTGATTTTGACCCATTTACAAATCAGGTCAAGCGGGTCAATTTCAGGTCAGAAAATTCGACCTGAACCTGACCCATTTAACTTTCAGGTCGGGTTCAGGTCGACCCATTTAACTAATCGGGTTGAAAATCTCAACCCAAACCCGCTAATTTCGGGTCGGGTTCGGGTCGGGTTCTCGGGTTGGGTCGACTTTTGCCAGGCCTACCCCCTCCACCACCACCAACACTACCACCTTTTATAATGTTTTTTTTTTAAAAAAAAAAAAATCAAACAAGTTGACAAAGCTCACACCCTGCCGCACCTCCACCGCCGCACCACCGACGCCGCACCTCCGTCGCCACACCACTGCACCACCACCGACACAACACCACTGTCGTAGCCCCACCCTCCTCTCCTCTGTTTTATTCCTTTCCTGATTTTTTTTAAAAAAAAACAGGTAGGCGTCCACCATGGACGCTCCACCACCGGTGGAGGCGTCCATGGCAGGCGCTCCACCACATGGTGAGGCGCCTGCCATGGACGCCTCCACCGGTGGTGGAGCGTCCGTGGTGGACGCCTATCTATTTTTTTTTTAAAAAAAATTCAGAAAAAAGTGGGGCGCCCACCAAAGACGCCCCACCACCGGTGGAAGCGTCCTTGGCAGGCGCTCCACCACATGGTGGAGCGCCTGCCAAGGACGCCTCCACCGGTGGTGGGGCGTCCTTGGTGGGCGCCTCATTTTTTTATAAAAAAAAAATTAAAATGAAGTACAGTTTCATCTGCCATGGTGGGAGGGTGTAGCACGCCTTCTTCTTTCCAACTATATTGAGTTCGAAGAACAAACTTTTATTGCTATGATGATTGAAGGCTGGAGCTAAAGAGGCAAGTTCGCATTTTCCAAATTATGAACCCAGGTGTACAGTACACCAAAGTTATTTTTTTCTTTTTCTCATTGCTGTTTGAAAGTCTATAAATTAGCTATAGCAAAGAAATAACTTCGGTGTATGCTACATGCTCGCATATGATATAAATTGGACAATTTTTTTCTTCCCAGATTCTACTCTGATTTTCTAGGACAATTTTTGACTCGCATATGATATAAATTGGGTATGTATATGTTCGCATATGATATCTGTATAAAGTGGTGGTGGTGGTGTGTCGGGACACGGTGGCGGTTGTGGTGGTGGGGTGTGGTGGGGTTGGGGAAGTGAGTCAAAGGGGAGGAGAGAGAAAAGAATGTAAGGGTATAAATACGGTATAAAAATACCGTATTTAGGGCGTTAGTAGGAAATTTTAGGGCGTTGTTTAGCAAAGCCCTTTATGTATGATATAAATATAGTCAGTTTTCATATGAAATATAGACAGTTTTATGCGTGATAAAGTTTCATATGAAATATAATACATAAGAGGTGTACATGACGACATATTATACTCTTGGGTAAGCACTGTCAAGCTAAGTTTGATCTACCCCTAGCATCAATAAAATGTTTCTTCTGTTTCTTTTTAAGATACACTTTGACCACTAATTGTTATTTATACATAAGAAAAAATATAATCACGTGAGATCTTGTTTGATTCGACACGATATACACTTTCTAATTATATATTTTTTATAATTTTTACTTTTATACAATTGGAGATATTATCGGTCAAAGTTGTGCCTCGGCAAATGTGAAAAGTCCAATGTTACCTCTAAAAAAACGGAGGGAGTATTTTTTTACTAATATATAAAAACAAAAATGATCGTATAATATGTTGTTGGATTTGTTTCAATGAATATATTCATAATATCAACTTTTTAAAACTTTTACAAATACATAATTAGTGATATTACTAGTCAAAAATTGTACATTAACAAACATAAAAGACAAATTGTTGTAATTGTTTAGAAACGGAAATTAGTAAATGACACCAGTTGGATGCATCCTGCCAATTTCTAGTGTTGAAATATAATTAATCTCATTATCTATACATATATATTAAAAGGCGTGCGAAAGAACGTCTACGTGCCACGTGGCACTCTCCCTAGGGAGTATTAGTTCATGTAATCCATGTACATTAAAGATTAGAAATTGCATAGTATAGGATTTGATCCCTAGACCTCAAGTACATATATTAAAGTCTTAACCATTAGACTAAGTTGTATTTAGTGTTCTTATCATAAAGTGTTATATTAATAAATGAATGTTTTTCTTACCCGGGCATAGCCCGGGCCTAATAACTAGTTAATAATACAAATCACAGAGATCAGAAATCAGAAGGGAAATACTTCGAAACACAACTCATAGTTTCAACTTTCAAGATTGGAATTCAGAAGCATAGGAGAGGATAATAAGTTCCCAAAATTTGGGTCTGTTGTTGGACCAATTGCAGCCCAATTCATTACCTTTGACTGTGGATTAGGCCCAACTCCCAAGTATGAGTTTGTAGGAAATTTCGACTATCCATATTTCCAAAAGTACATATGTGCGAGATGTGGGTTACCTTCATTAGTCATACACCCAAAGATAAAGTTGGGCTAATGTAGGCTCCCCAAGAGTCCAAGATGTTAAAAATCTGATTTATATTCCAACATGTTAAAAATGTGTAGGTTGTGGACCAACAAGAGGTCGGATCTTCTGATTAAGCATATCAATCAGCAAAATAACCAAGTAACAAATAACATGACCAAGGAATACATTAAACATATAATTAAGAACGAGTTAAGTATTTATTTTTTTGTCACCTTTCACTAAGTATGAGTAAATAAGAGAATTTTGGGAAAATTATCGTAAATTGTTACTAAGTTAAAGTTGAGCCTTAATCTATAACAATTTCAAGCATTTCTTTTCTCCTTTTCTGGTTACTTTTATAGTCATTGATAAGAGGTTTTTAGTGTGTCGTTAAGGCACTAAGAACCGCTTTCCAAACAATATTTATAGTCCTAACAAGCAATCACTAAGAGAATAGTAAGGGCAAGTCAAGGGTCGATCCACAGGGAAAATGGGATTGATTAGAGTCTATCTAGTCTAGACTACCTAATTGAAAGGTATTTGGGGTTTGAAAGATGTTTGGTAACAATTAAGATATCTAACAGCTAGAACAAGCAAATATCACGAGTTTAAATATCAAATAAAAGACACTAGAGTTAAGGTTACTAGTATGAATAAGAACGGATGATGATTGTTAATGCGATTGCGAAGCAACAAAGACGATTATGCAAGGTTTAGTTTCCCTCTAAATTACTTGAGTCCTCTCTCGAATGGTCCTCAAGAGTAATCACTTAATCAATCAACTAAATCCTCTCTCGAATGGTCTTTAGTTAATTGATTAAGGATTCGATAAGTTTGGAAAACCCCTAATGAAGGATCCCCTTAATTTCCATCCAATATCTTGGTATAGAAATTAAGTTGATTCTTGGGGATGATAAAAGAGTTCAAAATCCGGTTTAAGAACGTTTGAAATCAAAATACCAAAGTATAGATGTGATCAATACCTATCCTAAGGTCTCAAAACACCAAGATCAATGCATAATTTCTCTAAATAATCACAATCACATCAACATCATATTTAAAACCCTAATTCATACTTTCACCCTAACCCTAGATTATGAAACTACTCACTAATCATGGAGTTAAAGCAATTAAACAATGAATCTATGACTAATCTAAGATTAAACATGATTAAGAATGATTAAACTAATAGAAATCGCAATTATTAAACTCAGAAAATGAAGATCTTAAATAATATAGAACATAAACAACACCAAGAGATGAAATAAAAACTAAAACTTTGAATTGAATTGAATAAAAAGTACCTTGAATGTAAATCGAATCACAAAACTACGATCTCTAATCTCAATTACCAATGAAAACTCCAGTGTTTTCTCTCTAATACAAAACCCTAAAAAGTTGTGTGAAAGATAGAATAAAGCGTAAGTCCTTGATATAAAACAAAAACTCGTTTAATGAAGCCACGAGCTCCATTTTCTGGAAACGACTGGTGCGGGCGCACCAAAAACAGGTGCGGGCGCACCTAACCCTTCTGCCTCAAACTGGACAGTTCAACTTAAAACGAGCATAACTTTTTCGTTTTATATCCAAATCAAGCTTATGACCAGTCGTTGGAAAGATATCGAAACGAGCTTTCACCTCCAACTAGAATTACCTTCATCCGATTTATGGTTTGAAAGTTATGTCCATTTGAAGTTCTCCGTTCAAGATTTCATTGTGCAATGTGCTCCTTTGTGCGAGCGGACATGGGGAATGGTGCAAGCGCACCATTTATCAATATGTGCTTTGTTTACATTGCTATATTTTCCAACTTTAGAAATCGTAGCCATCTTAGTAGTTCCACCTATATCAAGAACATGGCAAAACAAGGTGAAAGCAAATGTAGTAGAAATTCGGTCAAAAATGACTAAAAGTCTAGCAAAATGTCACTATGATCAAGTATGATCAAGTGAATGAAATAGAAGGGGAAAGGGAGAATGAAGAGGGAAGAAAGGGGAGAAAGAGGATCAAAATGAGCTAAAAGGAGTCCATAAAGTACGTTTGAAACATACTTATCAGTCATGAACTCATGAGTGTGTGTCTTGTTTGAGAGGTGCTAAAAGTTCCATATGGTCTTACATAAATTTGAGAAAAGTCAGATTTGTATTAGAATGAAGTTTTTTGTTACAACATGAAGTTAAATCTTGATAATAGTGTAATGTTTTGTAAAGTTCGAGGACAAAATTTAGAGATTTTCTATTGATTCCTTAAGTCGAAAATTAAAATTTGGTTTTACACACATCTAGTACTTGATATGAAACAATAACAAGTTAGAAGTGCAAACTTTATTTTTCGCCAAACTTGTACCCATGATTTTATGGATATAAACGACTAACTTAAGTTTTGAGTCAAACAACTGTCTTGCTACATTTGCAAGCCATAACAATCTAGCCAAATTCACACCATGATCAAATTTTGGGTATAGAAAATCATTTGTAGTTTCAATGGAACAAAAGACAATCACAACAATGTCAATGGCTAGCAATTCCAAATGTAAAAACACACAACACTCAGTTCAATATTATCAAAAGCAATTGCTAGATTATAGTTAAGAGAAGTACATCCATTAAAGTGAAAGTCACCCAAAATCACACTTAAACAAGCGAGTCGAGTGATAATTCAGTGGTAGAACTTTTCACTCCTAATGAGATTAAGAATCCAATTTTCACTTTTAATCTTCCAATCTTGTAGGTAGCATGTAATTTAAAGTATATTCACTTCACCTTATTGCACATTATATGCGTTATATAATAATATAATATGATGCTCCCTTTTGAACTGACTTCTTATTATATGTAATAGAGATATAAACCCACCCAATTTATGTGACATAGACCCCACTAACTCTCTCCCACTCACATACTATAGATTTGCTATAGAGTTAAAAGTAAATCGACTACAAAATTACCACTAAATATATTTTCTTTAATCTATTTTTCACCTTTTTGAAGAAAGTTAAGTACAAATAAACTCAAATAAGAGTTGATGAGTGTGGATCTGTTCTCTTAAGCATAAAACAGCTGAACTTTTGAACTAAAATGAAATGAATAGTGATATGTGAGAGTAAAAGTATTAAACTAAATTCAACTAAAGTGAAAATAAATTGGAAAGAATAGACCCATAATCAAATCAAATACAGAACTAATAAGTTCAAATAAGCTACGATTAAGATTACCAAGAACACCCAAATTCAATTCACACCTAACATTTGTTTTCATAACAAATCGAAACCTATTAATCTGGTAAAAATCACATCTTTAATAGTAACATTTTCCCCCAACCTCATGGAATTGGGCCTTTTTACTCACCAAAATAAACAATTTTAAAAATCATTTAAACGGACAAAGATCCACCCAAAACATCAAAAGTGGGCCCAAATGCTGACGTGTACGGCAAAGATACAACTCAAAAGTCCAGTGGACTATATTGCATTTCAACTACACAAAAACAATTTGGATAAAAGAAGAAGAAGTATTTTATAAGGTTACAAAATTTTAAAACACAACATAATGGCAAAACAGTCTTTTCACTTCCTCCACCCCTAAAAAAAAACCCGATATAAATCAAAAAACACACAATCAAAAAGTCTCCCCAACCTCCCCCCGCCCCCCTAAACCGAAAAATAATAGCCGCGAAGGTGTTACCAAAACCAAAAATCGAATTCTCATACAAACAATATTTTCATTATTCAAAAAAAAAAAAAAAAAAAAACATCGATAAACCCTAATTAAATAAAAAAAAAAAAGTACTTGCCAGAAAAATGGTGATTAACTGATTATTATGGAGATTTAGATTTGCAGACATATATTATGGAGGTTGAAGAAACGACGTCGTCGAATAACGGAGAGTTGAAAGAGGAGAGAGAATATGAAGATGAAGAAGATGAAGAAGAAGTATGGGGGACATTAGAGGAGTTGTTATTAGTATGTGCAGTTAACCGCCATGGAAGTAAAAGTTGGGACTCCATAGCTAAAGAGCTTCAGAAACGTATGAAACACTCTTCTTATAACGAAGAGAAAAACAAGGAAAGTTTATGTTTACTTTCGTCGGAAAACTGTGAGAAAAAGTACGTTCACTTAAAGCGTCGTTTTCGTTACGAAGATGAGGAGGAAAAAAACGACGACGTTTTGCGTATGGTAGATGAGTTAAAGAAGCTTCGTGTACAAGAACTCAAGCGTCAAGTTCATCGCCACGATGTTTCGATCGTGTAATTGAATTTTTATTTATTTATTTATTTGTAATTTGTAATTTGATTATTCCGATCTATTAATTTTTATTTTCTTGGATTGAGATCTGATTTTTTTTTGAATAGGTCGTTGCAATTGAAGGTGAAGAAGTTAGAGGAGGAGAGAGAAAGTAGTAAAGTGAAAGAAGAGGAAGAAGAAGAAGACGACGTAGATCTGAGAATAAAAACGGAGGAAAATGCGACGAAAATCGGCGAAAAACGAGAAAAAACGTCGAGATCTTCGCCGGAGAAAGTTATCACCGGTGACTCGGCGGAGAATCGTTCGTGTAACGAGTCGAACTCAACGAATCACCAAAAAACCGACAACATTAAAGCTAATACTACAACAAAGGAGAGAGAATCAGCGAAATTAAAGCTTGAACCGGACGAACCGGTCAAGAATAAACCGGTTAACGACGCGAAGGTGAGTCGACTCACCGAGTTAGGTGAGTCGATATCCGAGTCGAGAAGGCAGCAAAGTAGTGACGTACAAAGTTCAGCTAGCTTGTCGAAAAAGAAACGACGTCGTTTTAGAGGCGGCGGTGATAGCGGTGACGAGTTAGAGGCTGAGGAAGTTTCTCCTGCTAATAAAAGGATTAATGTGAAATCTCAGCCGTTGATTAGGTTTTTGGAGAATCTCCGGTCACATAAACATGGCTCTGTTTTCCAGCGCCGGTTACCTAGCCAGGTAAAGTTATAGTACTTCTTCGTACAGTTTATTATTATGTTGTTAAACTTTACAATATAATAGTTTGATCAAATAACATAAAGTAATAAGTATCGTTAAAGATTGTTCAGTTTAATGGTATCGCTTCTTATCTCATATATTTTGATGTAAGGGCGAGGTTAGAGTGCTTATTAGACATTTAAAATGAAATACTTTTACTAAAGAAAATAAAATAAAATAACTTAACATAATAAGTACGACGAACTATATGAATATACTTAAATGATTTATTAAAATATTTACTATTACTAATTCAAAAATGGTGGACATGTCAATATGGAATAATAAGGTAGCTAAATTACAATTACTAATACATACAAACACTAGTTCGGTATGGGCATTTTTGTCAATTCGTAAGTAGGTGTGAAATTAGAGAAATGTCAGATAAAGTTATAGTACTTCTTTGTATAGTTTATTATTATGTTGTTAAACCTTACAATATGATAGTTTCATCAAATAACATAATAAGTATCATTAAAGACCTTTGAGTTTAATGGTATCGCTTCTTATTAACGTACTTATTAGGCATCTAAATGAGTGTTTTGTGTGAGAGTAGTCTAGAGAAAATACTGTTACCAAATAAAATAAAAATAACATAATAAATTCGACGAATCATATGGATATACTTAAATGATTAGTTAAAATATGTTACTATTTTTAACTCAAAAATGGGTTGCATAAAAAAAAACTAATTCAAGAATGGTGGTCATGTTAATATGGAATAATAAGGTTAGCTCAATTACAGTTTTTTTTTTTTTTTTTTTGACGGGAAGCTCAATTACAGTTACTAATACATACCAACACTAATTCGGTAAGGGCATTTTTGTCAATTCGGAAGTAGGTGTGAAATTAGAGAAATGCGAGACTTTTTTCTTTTTTTTTTTTATCATTTGTAATAGTTTTGCATGAGTGTTGAAAGAGCTAGCCTTGTTAGAATATTATCACTATCCTGAGTACAAAATAAGTTGCAACAAATAATTGATTTTTTCAATAAAACTAGGTGTAGGTTTTTTTTTTACAGTGAAATCTGAGTGTAGTAAATTGTTACTTTATTTATCCTCGTGGAATTTAACCACCAACATCATTTAACTGCATGTATCGTATCTAAGGACATTATGGTCATTTTCGGAAAACGATCATAATATTTAAAGTTTAAACAAGGCTACTTAAAGTGGTGTTGTTATTCTAGTATCTAACTTTTTTATGTCTGAAATTATTTAATAAATTAATGACTAATTTTATGGGACATGTGGGGTTAAGTTTATGTTTGGATAAATAAACATCAAGGTAAGTTAAGTTTAAGGTTTAGAACTTCTGATGTTTAGAGCATGTAAGTTTAAGAAAGTAAAGTTTTGAGGTAACATAGTAAAATGCGTTCATATGGGTGAAATTCAGGTGCAAAAATTAGAGAACCCACCCTAGGAAATGGGACTTGGTAGATATTTGGAATATCATTATTCAACAAGTAATTACGCTCTTTTTGGTGTTGTCTGTTTTATAAAAATGTATAATAATTCCGCTTTTTTCTTACTTTGGCAAATAATATACACCGTTCGGATTTTAAATATCGTCACTTTTATTCATTTATTTTTAACGATATTCACATATTGAACTTTGACCATACTTTTCTTAATATTATATAGTAAGAAATGTTATTATTGTTAAACACTAGTATATTAAGCCTGTGAGCTATAATCCAATCTTTAAAATCTCTCTCCTTCGATGTAAACTTATTTGACTATTGTCGATTTTCCTTGTAAGTTCTCTTCGACATAAATTCTATAATGTTAACATGGAGTATAATTTTTTCTCTCCATCAAATATAATCTTCTTTGCCTTTCTACTACTTTCTACTTTACCGTCTCTCTCAAATATCTTTCTTTTACTTCTACGTCTATTAAGACTCATAAATCTTTTTGCTTTCACCCCTATGAGCCATCGATTTTAAAATATATGGCTCAGATACAACACAACTATACCCTCTATAGTTTCACTAAAACTTTAGAGAATCTGAACTCGTCTGCTAACTACTGTTCTCTCCATCAAATGGCGAATGAATCTTTTTCGGTCTCATTCCTTTTAGATTAACAATCTCATCAAAATATTTAGATTTTAGCATATGGATTCCCACACACCTTTATAGTTTATATCACGCCAAAATAACGCCATTGTTGCTACAATGATAAGGGATTAAAATATCAAAGAACGAGTGGAATTTAAACTCCATGACAAATGTATTTTTGGCCTTTGGGGTAGGCTTTGTGAATTATGATAAAGTGAGAAAAAATGAAAAATAATTAGTGCCATGTCAGCATCAAGTAGAGAGACATGCAAAAGAGCATAGGTGTCAATTAAAATAATATAAGAATAATATGAGGACAATTTGGTCAAAGAGCTTACGAATTGGGCTGGCTTTTTTTTTTTCAAATGAAAGTAAGAGGATTGGTCCATGGTCCCATTTTCTTTAAAAGATTTTTTTGACTCGTAACATAAACTTGCATAAAATGTTGATTTAAATGTTCTGAACATTTTTTGTTCAAAACAATTTTTAATGGTAGAATAAGGAGGGAAGAATTAAATGAGTTGATAGTGAAAGAAATGAGCATGTGTGAAAAAAAGAACTTACATGGAATATCTTTCATAAAAAAAAAATAGCCCATCAATTTGCTCAAATTCTTTATATAACCAAAAAATGGCATTATCCAATAATTTTTAATAATAATAATAATCTATTTATGTCTATTAGATTACCCTAATCTTGCTAATTAATGAGGCCGTCTTTAGCCATAAAATTTGGATAAAAGAGAAAGGGATAATATAGGGTCTAATCGTTATTGTTATCTAGATATAATAATAGTATATTAATATAATTTTATGGGTTTTTTCTACGTTATACTCTTGTGTTTCTTCAATTTCTACGTTTTACCCTAGCTTTTTAAAAATTCCACACGGTACCCTCAACCTTACCTTTTTTTAATGCACGATGCCCAAACTGCTGATTATATGTCATTAATTTCATAATTTTTTTAAAATTATTGGAACTAATTTGACTTATACATAGTTTAACCCTTAGAAGGTTATTCACTAATTAGATTCGTTTCACCGGATTATAAAAAGTAGACGAAATTAATGATGTATAATCAGCGGTAGGGGTATTGTCTGTTGAAAAAGATAAGTTTAAGGGTATTGCGTGGAATTTTGAAAAGTTTGGGGTACAACGTATAAATTGAAAAAAATATAAGGGTATAACGTAGAAAAACCCTAATTTTATTATATTAAAGTACATTATTGTCTCTCTTTCAATTGCAAAAATATTCTATTAACCCTTATCACATTCACTTTTTAATAAATTAAAATTTAATAACTACACTATAACTTATAATGTTTATCCTAATAAGATTAGATCTTTTGGACGGACATTAAAACAAGTTACTTTTATTTTTCAGTTCAAATTTCAAATAAACCTATATTAACATGCAAAATTATCACTTTGAAAAATCTTAAAATCGAACACTAAAAATTCATAGTGATGAGTGGTGACAAATGAGCCATTAGTAAGTTCTTTGTGTTTCTTGCCTTGTCCGCATTCACTAAAATAAATCTATATTGCCATGAAATTATACAACAATAGATTTATAATATGCCAACCTTATCATATAATAACAAAAAAAAACACCTCAAAAGAGCGTGTTGGCAATTAGAGTTTTGGAGTAAAAAGAGAGTGTCGAACAATTAACTAGTCAAAAATTCTAAAAGGAGTGTTTGGTAAAAGAGAGTTTTAGAAAGAGTATTGAAATAATAACTCTCAAGACGACGTTAGAAGATTAGGTAAAATTATATTCAATGATCTTTTTGCTTCGAATAATAATACTACACATATGTATTAAAATGTTTATAAATGTCATTTCAGACAAAGAAATGTCAATAAGTTTTTAGCAATCAATTAATTATTACAAAACACATTTATAAAAAAAAAGTTGTGAAATTAACAGTCAAATTTGTTCAACAAAAAGTTAAAATTCTAATGACAAACACTAAACTCTAACCATCAAACTCTAAACTCTATGATCAAAAATTATTAAAAGAGACGGTTTAAGTTTAATATAAAAGTAGACCTAGTCACTAAATGAATTAAACTAGTCACTAAATGAAATTAACCTACTGACTATTGGGTTAATTTTCTTTTTAATATAATCTTAATTTAAAAGTAGGCGATCTTTTACAAAACAAACTCATTTTTCCAAACAGGACCTTAACAACAAACTCTAAACATTAATATCTAAATTATAAACTCTATTTGTCGAACAAAGCTACAAAAAAAATATTTCCTCCGTTTCTTTTTACTCGCTACACTTCTCATTTCACGGACTCCTAGGCAATTTTTGGAGAAGAGAGAGGTAGAGAGTAAAAAGAAAAGGGACCCATGTGGGAGGAGAGAGATAGAGAGATTTTATTGCCCAAAAAAAAAGTGTAGCAAGTAATGTGAAACTTACCATAATGGAAAGTGTAGCGAGTAAAAAGAAACAGAGGAAGTATAAAATTACACCTACCCAAAGAAACTTTAAAAAGCGGAGAAAATATTCTTTAATGAAGGGGAAGATGAATGGGGGAGCCGTTAGATTGTGCAAGTGGGCCCTTCCAATGTGCTTCCTTTGAAACGCTAGTTCGTACTATTGTTGATATTGTGGAGCCAATGATTGTACGTGCGTGTTTCGGCTGATCTGAACTTCTAACCAAACTATGCGTAGAATTTACCCTTGGTTGAATCCTCGTCACTTTTGAGCTTGGCCCGCCGATTACGATCTGTAAGCTCGCAACCTGGCTGAATAATGAGAATCAAAAGAATTAAACATGAAGAAATGATAAATTTCTGATAGTAAATTAACTCTAATTATCAAGAATTCTTGGGTCTAATGTAGAGGTGATCATTTACGAGCTTGGATGAGTTGTGGGACGGGCCTTACTGTAACTTTTTGTCCAATAGAGTTAATATGATTAGTTCAAGTTCTTTTATGCGGGCTTAACTACTTGTCCACGACCTTCCTAATAAATGGACGTGATTGTCTGTGGGTCTAACGGGACTATTAATACCTTTATCTTTTTCAAATAAGTCTAGCTAATTTCCTTTAATATATATATTAAAACAGAATTTTGTTTAAAATAGAAAAAAGGTTGATAATCGCAATGTAAGATAAAGAGAAAGTTAAAAAATTTCGTTAAAAAAAAATTTTAGAGGACGACAAATTAAGTTGTAAAGGTAAGAATAAAGATAATTATGTGCTCCCAAAGCTATATTAGTGCAAAATGACTATATATTTCAAAAGATAAATCAACACGAACGGGAACGCAACCTCTAGAATAAACCATATGGATTCCTAGACCACATTCTATGACGCGTCCCCTGGAACGTGGCACGTACCACGTTCCCGCTATCAATGTCCAGAACAAATTAAAAATGATATACATATCAAATATATCAACCAAAAAATTAAATAACAAAATATCTTGACCTTTTGTTTGTTAATAAGAAGAGAAGATATTAAGTTCAGTTGAAAAGTTCGCAACATTTACTGCATTGTATACTCTTTAATACAGTCAAACCAACTCTTTATTTCTATTTTTTTGTTAAAAATTCATTCACAAAAAAGTAATATTAAAAATCACTCGCAATCTTTGTTAGTTTTTTACATTAGCGAATTAATATATTAACATTCATCAAACTATTAATCTTTCACATGTTAAGTGTAATCATAACTACAATATGAATGAATTATATAATACTTCCTCCGTTTTCTAAAGATCTTACCTTTTTCCGTTTGAGTGTTTTTTCAAAAAATCTTTTCTCTTTTACTTTATTCCTTATTTGTAAATTTTTTCCTCTTTTACTCTCTCATGTTCCTATCATATGGTCCACCATTACATTATTAATTAAATTTTACTCCCTTTCTCTTTCTTACTTTAACCCCTTTTTATTTTTTTATTTATCTTAACCCCTTTCTCTCTCCTACTTTATCCACCCCATAACCCACACAAATAGACCCTCCTTGGTATCTATAGGAACAGTAGCATGGAAGATCTTTAAGAAACGGAGGTAGTAGAATAGTAACAAGTTTTGAAATTAACGCACAAATCATGTATATATAACACTAGTTATAAAAAAAAGTCATCAAATTCTACATTCCACTAACTACAATAATAATAAAAAAAAAACTCACTACTTAGTACCAGTTTAAAATAAAAAGGAAAAATTATTAATCTGATAAAAAATGACTCGACTTGAAATTGATCTGAACCAAAATTGTAATTAAACTAGTATTTAGGCCTCGACGATTCCCCGGGTTTTCTCTTTGCTACAATTTAAAAGTAGTTAAATAAGTATTCTCATAATCATTTTAAAAAGTCATCTTATTCATTATATGTATCTCAAACGTTTTTCGTTCATATGTCATCATTAATTTTGATTAAAAAATCATAATGGTATGGAGTAAGAGGTTTGTTAATTATAGCCCCAAAATTACTTAAAATTGCCCCAAATCCATTTTTTTGGACTATTTTACCCTTTCCTCTTTTCCACACCACCCACCACCACCACCAACACCCTCTACTTCCCCACTGCCACCTATGACCCTCCACCGCCGTCACCTACCTCCCCCAACCACCACCACCCACCTACGATTGTCGCGAAATTTTTTTAGGCTTGGGCGAACGTTCGCGGTGGACGTTCACCCCATGGCCGGAACGTCTGGACGTTCCGGTCATGGGGAGAACGTCCACCCGGACGTAACGCCCAAGCCTAAAAAAATTTCGCGAAATTCAATTGAGGGTCGAGGGAGAGCGGTCCACTGGTGGTCTTGGTCTCAGGTCGTCAGAAGTGGTGGACCAGCGAGGCCGTCGGAAGTCCGAGTACGTCGCCACAGTAGGAGGTGGCCGGCGAGTGAGAAGGAGAGAGAGAACTTAGGGGTTAAGGGCTTGAGAAGGAAAGAGAAATCAGGGGTTAAGGGCTTGTCGTGGCGGGAGGTGGGTGGTGGTGGCAGTCTGTTAGGAGGTGGGTGGTGGTGGCGGCAGCCTGGCAGGAGGTGGGTGGTGATGATTTAAGAAAAAAAGAGAGAAGGTTATAGAGGTAATTTCAACTAATTTTTTGGCAATTTTAAGTAATTGTGAGACGATGTATAGAAGTTGAGATGAAGTAATTGATGGATTTCTTATTTTCATACTTGAGGTTGTGGGTTTGAATCTTCAGATAAACAATTCATTTTTTTATTATATGAGAAAGACATGGATAGTAGGGGTGTTCACAAAAAACCGAAACCGAAATCCCGTACCAAAAACCCGGAAAATCGGTTAAAATGGGCGGTTACCGAACCGGAAAATTTGGGATTGAACGGTTCGGTTACCGAACCGGTAAAAATAACGGTTAAACGGTACGGTTACGGTTATGATTTTTTATAAAACGGTTAACCGAAAAACCGGATAAATTTATTTATTATTATTATTATTTAATTTTTTATAATAATTATATTAATTTTTTTTATTAAAGACATTAATTATAAAGTGTAGACATGTAGTCTGTGACTTCACTTATTGTCACTAGTTTGTTAATTCGACTAGAGTAGTAGAGGACTACTGGACTAGAGTGTAGAGGAGAGTAAGCCCAAAATTCGAAAATGTTGGTTAAGTTAGCCCAAGTCTAAAATAGTGAAGAGATTTGAAGACTCTTAGCATTTAGCAAGTAAGTAGTAAGCATAGCACTCTAGCAGGCTAGCAGCATCCACATTCCACGCCATTTAATATATAAAATCTAATATATAAAATAAGTAAAGTGATTTGATAAAACTTGAGTAACGGTTAATGGTTAACCGGAAAACCGTACCGAAAAATCGGTTAACCGTTTATGCGGTTACCGGTTTGAACGGTTACGGTTCGCAAATATGGCGAACCGATATTTCCGGTTACCGTCCCGAAATTTTATTTCGGTACGGTTAACCACCCATGAACACCCCTAATGGATAGAATATTATTGAATGAGAGATGGTGACACGTGGCACATATATGTTCTTAGGAACGCCTTTTAATATATTTGTATAGAGTATAGATTAGTTTAAATTGACTTGAAATCTTACAATGCAAAATTTGGATAGAGAAAAGTAGAGAGGAAAAAGAAGAAAAGGCCCTTGTGATTAAAGAGAGATAGAGAAAAAGGAAAAACAAAAGTAGAAAGTATTGCAAGTAAAAAAACGACAGAAGTAATTGTTTTCATAAATGCCATTGATGCCTCACTTAAAATAGTGAGTTTCCTATCTTTTAGTCCTTTCCCTTTCTACCAAGTTTATTTTTATGTACTTTAAAGAATTTCCTCTTTGCTTTATTTTAATGACCAACAGACAAGAGTTAATATTAATAAGTCAAACGATACCTACAAGAATAAGATATTAGATCTAAAACATGAATAAAATTTATAAAGTCCAAACTTATAAATTCGCATCAATATATACTTGTGTAAAAAGTAGTAGACTTGCGAATTTAAGATTGTGCGAAACTTTAATTTAATCAATTGTTGATCGTTTCTATTATGTTATTACAGGAAACTGAAAAATACCGAGATGTGATTCGCCAACACATGGATCTGGATACTCTTCAATCCAGACTTGATAAGGGTATATACTGCGATTGTCACCCCAAATTTTACCGTGATCTTTTACTTATTTTCACCAATGCAGTGCTCTTTTACCGCAAGAGCTCTGCAGAACATATTGCTGCAAGGGAACTGCGAAAGTTAGTAATTGATGAAATTACCCAAAAAACCCGAAAGCCAAAAATACAACCACGAAAACCCGACCCTGAACCACAACACCTTGAACCCGTGGTTAAGAAACCCAGATCCTCCACAACCATGGTTGTTTGTCGGAGGCGAAGCTCCAGCTCAATGCAAGCATTGTCGAATTGCATGAAGAAGGGAGATACTAATAATATTATTAGTACTACAAATAGTAAGAGTAATAATCCTAGTAGTAAAGTGGAGAATGGACGTAAGGAGATAAAGCCTGATCATCATATAAAGAAAGTTGATGCTAGTAGTAATAATAATAGTAATAGTAATAGTAATAGCAATAAGAAAGAGAAGGAAAGCGACAAAAGTGGTGGCGACGGTGGTGGTGGTGGTGCTCGGATTGATGGAAACTTGAAAAAGTTGCTTACAAAAGAGAGATCGAATTTGGGAAATGGAAGCTTGCGATTGAGTTATAATAATGGCAAGAAGATCATAAGCAAAGATGGTAATAAAAGAGAGAAGATGAGGAATGTTAGCAAAGAGGAGAGCTCTAATTCTGAGGGTGAGGGAGCTGAACTAGTGGAAAGAAAGAAGGTAAATAACACAGAGCAAAAGCAAGAAAAAGGCACTCCAATAGTTTTAAAAAAACAAGGGGTGGCAAATTTTTTGAAAAGGATGAAGCAAAATTCGCCGTCAAGTCAAGAGAAGGTGAAGAATAATGATCCGGTGGACGAGGACGAGGTTGAGGATCAGGAGAGAGGTGGTAGAAAAGAAAAAATACAAAGTGTTAAAAAGGCGGGTGGAAATTTGAAGAAGAGTATCAAAGAGCATGAGGTGAATGCAACAAGGCGGAGTTCGGGTAGGAGAGGAGATAAGGAAGCAGAAATGTCAAGGAGAGGGATTGGCAGGCCTCCGAAACGAAAGGCGGCGATGATGAGTGGTAGTACGCCGGATTCGACGAAAAGAGGAAGATCCGGTGGTAGGGATAGTGGTGAAAAATTGAAGAAAAAACCTCGAAGGTGATATAAAAATTGGGTTTAGTTTATATTGGTAGTTTGTAGTTTGTAGTTTTGTTGTACATTAAACCTATTATGGTGTTCTTTTGGAGGTTTCTCCTTTGCTGTTTGTTGTATACAAAGAGGGCTCATCAAGGCCTTCATTAGGCTTTAGTTGTTGGAATAGGAAGAAAAAAGAGTTGTTTTTAGGATAGTTTTATGAAAGCAACTTTCAATTTTTATGGTATCATGATTTTATGGTTTACGTTTTAAGGGCACAATTCCTACTTCAATTGGGAAAAGCAAGATAATCACATTTATATTATGTGAATATAAAGTTTTTTTCAACTTATATTTATATATTGGAACTAGTAATTATATATGAAATTTAATAAGTGATGGTCCATTTTATTTTATCTTATAAGAGAACTTTGAAAATTTTGTTGTACAATTACACAAGCTTCAATATAGCTGAATATAACGTCAATTTAACTCATCTTTTATAGCTTGTTTGGTAGAAATAATTTGGAAGGAAAAGAAAGGAAGTGGAAGGAAATTTGTTACCTCCCAATGTTTGTGGGAGGAATTGGAAGAAAAGATTCTTTAATAAAATTTCACTTTCCTTTCCTCCTAAAAGTGGGGGAATTTGGGAGGAAAGAGAAAATTTATACCAAACATAGGAAGTTAAGGTTTTTTTCCTTTCACTTCCATTATTTTCTCTTCCCTTCCTTTATCTTCTCTTCCTTTCCTTTACTAAAAATGAATCAAACACACTGTTAGCATTTCATCTTCCAATTTCGTTTTCTTAGATAGAATTTTACGAGCCTATTCAACAAGTTGTGACCATGAAAAAAGAAAACTCATCTTTATACTTTTGTATTACCTGAGAATATATGTCTTTTAATTTGTTTGAAATTAGAATAATTTTTTCTTTATTTGTGTAATGACCAAAGTACATCCCTCATTTTTTTTATAAGGAGAGAAAACTAGGAGGTGTCTACACAAGAGACACCCCCTAAAACACCCATAAGAGTGATTACAATAAGCATCAAGAACAGAAATAACGAAGAACAAAGGAGCACTAAGGAGCTCGAGTAAATGTTCCGCCACGACATCACGCCATCTCCCCAAGACCAAATCGACGTCGAACCCTTCGCGGGGGGCAAGAGAAACACCACCGAGCATGAATAAGCTCCCAAATCCAACAACCAACTAAAACGTGAACACGATCACCGCCAACGAGACACCGACAACCATGAACCGTCGCAAGAACAAACTAAACTCGAGCAATGAAGCCTGAACTGGGAGGAGAATAGTCAAGAGAGGAGCCCGAACCCGAATCCTGTAGCTCGCAACCCTTCACCCACAGCCGACGAACAATTCTCCCCCGCCACCGCTGCCCAAAGAAAGCCTTGATGCTGAAGATGTTGGCTTCGCAAACCTGAGAAATCACCAGCAAAGCGCAGGCCGACCAAAGACGAAAAACGGAAGGAGAAATGGAGAGAGACTAGAAAAAGTAGTCCGACTGAGGACAAGGAGAATGACTAGCAAGGAACTAGATAGCCATAGAAGAGGATGGAAGTAGCCAGATCTGAGAGAAAAGAGGAAGAAGGTAGCGGCGGCTTAGCGAAAATTATGAGATTTGGGGTTAGGGTTTCTGAAATTTGGGACTTTAGGGTTTTCTTAGAGAGAAGGGAGAGCCCCTCTCTCTAGAAACCCGTTCTATTCATACCAATACCTTGCACATTTCATCCCACCGCATTGCTAGAATTGTAGAAATCAATAGGAATTCATGTCCAAACTGAAACCTTTTAACTAATTATAATTTTATATATTTGGCCTTAGTCCAATGAAATTAACAATACTAATTGAAAACATATTAGTTATGATGTGTCTTACTAAGATAATGGTGAAATGAAACTTAACCTTCTCCTAATAAGCAAACCATCTCAATTTTTGAATGTATAATCTTAGTCTATTGACATTTGATTATTTTTTGACTTATTATCTTAATTAATGAACATATGATCTCAGTTAATGGATATTTTATCTCAAGTTATGGATAAACTTTCCCACTTTGGGCCGAAATACCTAGTAATTACAAGTTTACAACTAGTAATTCTTTTATTAAATAGGTCCGATATTTTCAGGTTAAATGTTTAATAGTCTTACCAAGTGTCCAAATATTATTCGATTTCAAAAGATCCTTACTTCTTTTTTTGGGACCCTTTCGGGAATCTCATTGTAAGAAAATTTTACCTTTGGGTTGTACTTGCATAGGACCCTTACCAGATGCCCAACAAGCACCACAAGTTCCAATTCTCCTCCCACAACATTTAAATTATACTTCTACCAAGATTTGAACCTTGGTCTGTCATGTGGTGTGTGAGATAGGAAGCGATATCGTTAAACCTAAATGTTCTTGGTTGAAAAGATCCTTATTTATTGACGTTTCTTTTAGGATTTTTTGTCCATAAGTACCTTACTTACACTCTTTTTTTGCGAGAAACTACCTTATTTACAAAATTTTGTACAAAACTATTTTTATTACGTTTTTGTTTGTTGACCACTACCTAAAAACTTTTTCTGACGTTTGATTGTTATTTTTCGACGAGTAAAACACATGTGCAGGTCATGTGACTTGTTATTTTCATTATTTTATTCTTCTTTTATATTATTCCCTTTTTATTTTATACAAAACCCATGTGTATATCCTTAGTTAGGTAAGGAGAGAGAGCATTAGTTTAGAAAAAGGAGGGGAAAATAGAGGAGGGATAAGGAAAATAACAAGTCATGTGACCTGCACATGAGTTCTACTCACAGGAAAACTATAATCAAGCGTCGAAAAAAAAGGGTAGTGTTCAACAAACAATAACATAACAAGGATAATTTTGTATAAAATTTCGTATATAAGTCGGTTTCTCGTAAAAAAGAGCGTAAGTAAAATAGCTATGAGCAAAAAACCGTTAATCTGTAATGAAGAAAAATAAATACAGGATACTGAAAAGGAAAATGAGAAGGAAGGTTGATAAAAAGAAAATTACATATCTAACCTTCCCAAATCTCTAATATTTGAGACAAATTCGCCCAAATCCAATCCCTCTATCAAAGAAATCAAGACTACCTCCTTTTAGCCTTCCTCATCAACAAAAAAAAAAACAGGCCAACTACATTGATGACCCAATTAAAGATTTCTTAAAAACACTTTTTCACCCTGGTAATATTCTTCCACCCAAACAATACCTAGTCCTATACTTTCTCATCCTTTTTCTCCAAAAAAAACTTTCTCAAAACTTCCCTGAAAAAAAACAAAACAAAAAGAATCTCAAAACAAGAATATTTGTTTCTCTTTTAAAATGTCTAGTGAATCAGTTACTATTGAGGGTAATGATGGAGTTAATCTTAGGTCAAGAATCTTTAAACCTACAATAAATTTTAATAAAGATGAAAACTTTGGTATAGTTTTGGTTCATCCATATTCAGTTTTGGGTGGTTGCCAAAGTTTATTAAGAGGTATGGCAACTGGGTTAGCAAATGCAGGTTTTTTAGCTGTAACTTTTGATATGAGAGGTGTTGGTAGGTCAACTGGTAGTAAATCTATTACTGGGTTTTCTGAGGTTAAGGATGTAATTTCAGTTTGCAAATGGGTTTGTGAAAATCTCTCTGTTAACAGGATTCTGCTTGTGGGTTCTTCTGCAGGTATATAGATTATTGTCTTCTTTCTTGCAGATTCTTTTATCAGTTTTTATAAAGATCAGTTTATTGATGGTTTTTATGAGTTGTTTTTGTTGTTGTTGTTGTTGTTCTTGTTGTTGTTCTTGTAAATTAGATTGAAGATTAATTTTTTAATGATATATGGAATGTTTGGTTATGAATTTCTGTTTTTTTGTTCTTAGGTTAAGAGATTATGTTGGTCAGAAAAAAGTTGTTAAAAAGTGCATGAGCTGTTTCTGGTGTGATAATTGATTCAGATCTATTCATGGAATTGACCTTTTTTGGGAAATTATAGAAAACTTGGATATGCTTTTTTTAATCCATCATAATTATTAACAACTATGGTTTGCCTTTTATTCAAGAGAAAAGCAGTGGAATTTTGTGATTGTAAAGTGTTGAAATTAAGAGTACTGTGCTTTGGAAATTGAAATCTTAAGCTAATTGGAGTTATTCATTGATATGAATTATGAATCATGTGGGAGGTGCATGTTTATCAAGGACTCATGAATCATGTCTATAATCAGAATTATGAGTTCGAAAATTATTTGATTTTACCAAAATGCTTGAATTTTTTTTTTGTTTTGGTCAAGTAATTTCATTAAAGCTAAAGAAACATCAAGTCATGTCTACGAGGCCTTCGCCCAAATAGCCACTGCTTAAAAATTTATCTGCTGTAATATTGCAGAATAGTTATCTTCACATAGATCTGCTGCACCACGACCAAATAAATTTTGGAGCACCTGCCTCAAGGCCCTAATTTCCCTTCATGATTGCTATCCGAACAAGGTATTATAGACAATGGGCCTATCAGAAGTACTTGCATTTATTTCTACAAGTATAGGGGGTAGGAGTCTGGAAAGAAGACGCACACGCTTCTGAAATTTTGGTAGTAAGTGACAACTTCAGGGAGTTTTTCCCTGTCTATGTCATTTTCCTCTTAGCTGATACACTCTCAGTCTGCTCCTATGTTAGTCCGACTCTTCACTACACCTCAAGTGCCATTATTGAGAACTTAACATCTAGGCAATGCCTATGACACTTACATTTAGAAACCAAAGCCACGCAAACTTTCCATGTCTGGTACTTGGCCACAAACCCATGTCTAACTACAATTCTACCTACTCTGAGTAACACCACTCTTTTCAAATTGGGACTAGAGAGGAAGTAAAAGAAGCGAGAAGGTTGGAATTGTAATTGATTAGTGAAAACTGTAACTATAGTTGGGGATTTTCTTTTCTATACGATTTGATGCAAAGAAAAGATGGAAATTATCATTCTCCGTTTTTGGATGCTTGATATATAGTCTTCTAATTTAGTCTTCTTTCCTGAATACCTCAACGTATGACAGGAAATTTGGTCACTCATTACTAGTATACTTGCAAATTCATCTGTATGCATATATGTCTATCTTGCAAATCTGATATGGCATGTGCGTTAATGTCTCTTTGTAACTCAGAAATATGTGTGCTAATCAACGTGATGCTTTCATATGTGTAAAAAAGTTGCCTGAACACTCAAAGTTTGAGATGTCTGAAAAATTACCTGAACCTGAATGAACTTGAGGAAGGTTTGGGATGTCTAAAAAGTTACATGTTCAGCCTTTCTCTGCTTTTAAAACATAATCATCGTCATGTTAATCTTAAACACTGATAATTATTGACTGGATTGGTGGACTCCTGATCATGTCCAGTATTTTGGAACAGGTGCACCAATAGCAGGTACAGCAGTTGATCAAATTGAGGAAGTGGTAGGTTATGTGAGTATAGGATACCCATTTGGTATGATGGCCTCAATTCTCTTTGGAAGGCACCACAAGGCTATTTTGCATTCCCCGAAACCAAAGCTTTTTGTTATGGGAACTCGAGATGGTTTTACGAGTGTCAAGCAGTTGCAGAACAAGCTAAGCTCCGCTGCAGGCCACGTCGAGACTCATCTTATTGAAGGCGCTAGCCATTTTCAAATGGAAGGTCCTGATTTTGATTCTCAGATGGTTAATTTGATTGTAAGATTTGCAGAATCGTTGTAGGGCCACGAAAATATTGTGAGATAGTGAGTGAAGCTGCCTCCATTTGTGTCTCTGTCAACAGTGAGGAGAAAAATTTGATAGCGTTGCAACTGATAATCCAATTTCCTGCAGTTGTACTTGCAGAACAAAAAAAAAACAGTAAAAAATGGTGGTAGGTGCAGATAATGTGGTTTTCTTTTTTCTGTTTTGTATTTTGTTATGCTTTTACAGATACCGGAGTGGATATTCAACCATTCATCAAAGGAAAAGGTTAGACAATGATGTGCGTTACTGAAACAATCCTATATAAATTAACCAATCTGACATAGATTTACATTGAACAAACTTCTTTTTCTTGGTTAAAATACAAACTGAGTTCTAGTACAAAAATCTACACCTCCCACTACCTACTGCCCCCTCTAAAGATCACCTATAATTCTAACTGGACAATGGTACAATCTGGCAATTGCCAATATTTTGGATATTACACAGGCTAAGCCTCTTGCTTCTTTTCCGATGTCATTCGACCTTTATCACCATCTACACCTTCCATTCCCCTACCTTCGCCACCCATCTCATCATACTGCCGTTTCCTCCATCCTTGCTCTCGGTCCATGGACTGTCCTTGTGAGAAGGGATGCTCTCCCCCATCTGATTGAAATAAAGTAGAAGACACATTATGCATTCGGTCCACTTCTCAATGAGAAGCAGCATTTTACAGAAAATAACATGATTCTGGTATAAGATTAAACATATTACAAGCAGCCCATGGCATTAAGATACATGAAAATCAATAAACTTTGATGTTGAAGAAGGATCAGAAAAGGATGAAAGATGACCAATATTGAACATTTTCAGCCAGATGTTTAATTAGAAAGTTCTGTACATAGTAACTTACATCTGTTGATTTACAATAACTCAATTGCAGAGGGGGAGGGGATATGGTGGATAAAAATAGGCCAGGTGCTTTTTCTAATTTGTACAAGCAGAAGGCAATTAGGCATTACCACTTTCACCATCAGATGCATCCTGAAGCCTACCAATGGCTTCCATCAATGCTTGTTCATGCTCCTGCACAACACAATAACTCGTTCAAATAAATTCCCATATAACATGTGTGGAAATAGAAAATTAAAGGTTGCCTGTTATATATTTATTACTTTCAAGACTTTCTTCGCTTTCTCAACCTCTGCTGGGTCAGGATGATTAGCACTAAAAACTTTCTCAACCTGCAAAACATAATCATTCCATCAAAATATTATTAAACTGAAATCAAAATGAACCTATTCTACCAACCCTCCCTCCCTAAGCTTTGCTCACCTCTTTAATTAGAGTATCGGTATGAAGTAACTGGATATCTGTCAATCCTTTTCTTCCAATGCCATTCTGGGGCAAAGGTAAAGTCTTCTTAGGCTGGCTCTTTAAGGTCCCACGACCTCTTCCTGCACCACTAACAGCCCCACCACGGGCTGAAGACTTCTTAAAACCACGACCTTGACCAGCTCGACCACCTCTGTGGGAAATTCCAGATTCCTCACCCTCCCACCTGATGTCTTCAGAGGATATCTGATACAGAATACATCACATGAGCTCTGAAACCAATTCCCTATATTGTCCATAGCTGGTCTAAAGAAGCAAGCAGCAGCCACACATATATGCATGATATCAGATTGTTCAAGAGCTGTACAATTCTTCGTTCATATGTAGCTGGCGAATAATATCAAAAGCATATAACAACCAAACAATCATAAGGCAACCAAATCAGTAATTAATCAGAAGTATCAATCAAGTTTTGAGTGGAGGCAATCCATCGCAACCACCATTCAAAGATTTGAGTAGAAGTACCATAGTTATTTCAGTAACTAGAAATCAACAACCATACCAGAGCCACACATACAAGAAATAAAAAAATGTATAGTAGAAGCTAAGAAGATACATCATTCAATATTTGTTCCTGCTTCCATCACAGCAGGAATATTGGTTCACACATTATAGAAATATCTACTCCAAGTGCGATCCTCAAGGTCGCATCACATGGACATAAGATTACACCCAGACAGCAACACTTGCATATAAAAACATAGCACCAAAGAGTCGCCATAAAAGTGTACAAGGAAAAGGATATTCCTCCAAAAATTGATGACCACATTGTTAGTTCCGCTTAAATCATGCAAAGAACAATCATTTCCAGACAGCGGAAGTACAAGATAAGGTATTATTGGAACAGACGATATCTAGATGGGTAACTACTAACAACAACCCATGCTATGGGAGACTGATGGGAACATGAAATAAGTTAAAATAGTATTATCACAGAATCACAGCTACTTTTATTCAAGTATTCCTAACTCCCTAGTTCTGTCTACATAGATTGCATATTGATGACATACGATCATTTGAAAAGTACTGTATTGTATTCAAAAGTTTCTAGCTGCCTGCACATCACAATCTCATCTCCAAGTAAAAAGTAATAGTGCTGTTATAGGAGTGACCGTGTTTCCAATGGCAGCGAGTGAACACGGTCACTCCTATAACAGCACTATTACTTTTTACTTGGAGATGAGATTGTGATGTGCAGGCAGCTAAAAAGACAGCTAGAAACTTTTGAATACAATACAGTACTTTTCAAATGATCGTATGTCATCAATATGCAACCTATGTAGACGGAAACACCAACAGCAAAGATACTCTGATACAGCAATAGTTAAAAATTTATATCTGGGATCACTTCGAGAGATATAAATGCTCTAAATTTCATGCACAGCAACACAATTGAAGAAACCCACTTTAGGAAACTTAACATCATCGACACCAGCAGCAACGAACAATATCAACATATTTCATCATTTTCTCATATAATATATGGGTAAGATAGACTTGTAGGCAGAATAGCACGATTCACCAACCAATTAAAGGGCCTAGACCGACACATCAGAAAGGGGCAGGGTGGGGTTACCTCTTTAAGATTGACCCACTCCCATGCTTCATCTGGCGTATTCATATCATAAACCAAAGCATGCCGGCCCTGAAAACATATAGAAAGATGTTAGTCTTTTAGAGTTGTTACTATGCAACATGGTCTTTTTCCAAGATGTTTCTTCCTCTATGAAGGGGGGGGGGGGGAGGAGTTATTAAAGTACACGAATTATACCTCTTTAAAGTCTGTTATTACGGCCTCATAGAAATTCTTATCTTCCGGCCACCTTGTCCATACTCTTTTTCCAATCTTCTCCATATTATCACTTTCAGAAGGCTCTGTAGCCGCAAAGTTACCTGGTGTACTACGATTGGCAACCTGAGGCCTCCCTGGAAGAGC
Source organism: Beta vulgaris subsp. vulgaris (assembly GCF_026745355.1). Lineage (NCBI taxonomy): Eukaryota > Viridiplantae > Streptophyta > Magnoliopsida > Caryophyllales > Amaranthaceae > Beta > Beta vulgaris. The sequence goes on along the minus strand of NC_079205.1, from coordinate 65,406,175 downwards.
AGGGGAAGGGTATGGCAAAGACTGCAGAACAGTATGATTCCATGAATAATGGGAATAAGAATACCAAATTCAGAGTGCTCAATCAAACAAGTAACTCATTTTAGTTCATGGGGATTTCTCATAATGTCGTCATGTGCATCTACTTGTAGTTATAAAGGTGATAATTAGTCGGAACATATAAAGCTCCATATTAAAAAGAGCAAACAAACAAAATAATACAAGTAACAAACCACAATGTACTTTATTGTAGCTAACAAAAAATTTAAATTAAAACACAGTCACCTACAGATTTCAACCCATCAAAGTTCAGAAAGCACAGAGCACCACATCAAAGACCTACCAGATATGGTTTTGCATAAATCAATTCAAAAGTGTCTACTAATGAAAAAATTGTGACTCCATGAACTTACTGGTTTCGTCTTCTTCCCTCGAGCTCCGGGTGGTGGGCCTCGTTTCAAGTTTGAAGAAGATGGTTGCATGGATGGATGTAGGGCAGGAGAAGGTGCACCAACAGATAATGCCGACACTGACTGCCCTGTTTTCTGTTTCTTACGTGATGCTGAGACAGTTGGACTGGGTACAGATTCATGAACAGGCTGCCCATTTGCCTTTCTCCAGTCCCTGCCAAAGTTATTCAACATGGTTCTCGTCAAAAGACAGAATCATCACTCATTATCAATCCCCTTATACTTGATACACACATTTTGCAAATATAAATAAATATGAAATATCTCAAACCTTATTCTCTGAATCATATCATCACTGTTGACCCTTGATAGAAGCTCCCTATGTTCCTCATCAGATACCCTTAACTCCTTTCTCAGTTCCGTTATCAAACTTTCCTTCTCCTAATATATAGGACAATGTGCTTAGACATATATGAAATATTTACACTTGATTTTAAACAAAGTTAGAAATAAGCAATAGCACATACCCAAGAAATGGCATCCGATTGAGCCTTGAAGGCCCGCAAAACAGAACAATATGCTTCTTGTTCAATAATATGGATCTGTGTTTCCATGTCATTACTCGGCATCCTTGGAAATGGAGCAGAGGCCGGACCTGCAGATCTTCCATTCCCAGCTACACGCGCATTTCTTGCAAATCTATTTTGATGAGGCGGTGGAAGATCATCATCCGTCCCTAACAAAATTTAAAAAATAATTCAATATTAAATAAATTTTATGACCCAAAAAAGACCAAAATAAACCTCAAAAAACACAAAAACAATATACAAACAGCCAAAAACATCCCTCAAAAAGGAAAAATTGATTTCAGAGAAAGTCTACATTATCAAGGAAACTTCAGACTATATTCAACAAATTCTTAATATATGTATAAGTGGTTCCAGAACTTCTTATTATGAAAGGGAGGATGTAATCATAATCCATTAAGCATACAATGACAGGAGGAAACAAACACCATTTACCCGAATCCCACGCAATTTCATGAACAGCCCATCGAGTATGAACAAAATTGACAATTACAATTTAGCTAAGCAAATTCAGTTTTTATTAAATCTAGAGGTGCTAGCTAATAGAATCAGTTCAGACCTAAAGACTATGCCTTTATTCTATTCAGACTAAATGACAGACAGCTGAAAATTATCAATTTGGGCAAATAGCATCTCACTTGCTCTCCCCAAAATTTTACCAAACACTCAGAAACTCAATTAACAAACTCACTGATGTAAATGAAAACAACACCCAAGCCTTAATAAAGGCATAGACTCTAGAATGTTTAAAACAAGAACTAAACTAACTAAAACTCCTGATTATATGCAAGTCTAGAGTATTATTAGTACAGTCGAAGTAACTAGAAATCTGGTCAAGGTAAAAATCCGATAACAAAGATAAGAATTTTCATCCCATCGGCGTATGAAACACCACCAACAATCACATAAAACTAACCCTTTCAATCTAAACTACTTAACTAAAAAAAAAAAAGATAAACAAGCCCAGACGCTCCTGGAAGAACTCAGCAAGACCCACTGCCACACATTCATACTGCCATAATTTTCTTAGCTCAACCATCCCCCAGAATAAATAAACCACCAAGACAAGAAAAGCCTCCCACCAAAATAAAACCATTAATCTGCAACAAGGATACTGCAAAGAAATCTAGATGACCTAAGCTTAACAACACGGTGTTTGAACCATACAGTTGCATGAAAAAAAAAGGTCTCCACAGCATAACAAAATTTCCATTATATAGTTTACGAACGAACGAACACATGAATTGAAGTTCCCAATTCTTTTTCCATTCAAAACTTTAAAATTCTAGATTAAGTTCGCATTCCATTCACAACCTCCCATTCTATTACCTTTCGAGTACGAAATGTTAAGATACTCCACAACAATATAACCAAATTATACACTTATACTTCATTTTACCCATACCCATGTTAGACACTAAAACCAGCGTCAAAGTAATGTAGCTCATCAGAGAGAAAATCAAATGACCAAGCTTAACATAATTAACCGTTATCATAGGATTTAGAAAAGGAATTATAATTCCACTTAAATTGATTCAAATGTGATAACTCCATTGATCTAGCTCTTTTAAAGTTAATACAACTTCATAGAAGTGAAATTATAATGATAACGATGATAAATTAAAGTAACACATTCCACCCTAGAGCTCCTAAGCTCGGAAAATTATCATAATCTTGCTATTCCTAAGCTCTCAAAAACAAAATTGAAATTTTCTAGTGAAATCTCAACACTGAGCCCACAACAAGAGGAGAGAGAGAAATCAGTAGTATGACGAAGTAAAACCTTAACTCAATTTCACAAACCTAAACAAAAAATCCCCAAAATAGTCAATTTCACGGTTCAATCAAGCTAATAATAGCTCAGTACCAATTCGAGAGAAAACCCTAACACAATTCCAAAACCTAATTTCCAAATCTTGCTAAAAAAAACACACACAAATCAACAATCAAATACAAGTAAGACCTACGAAAAGGTCCGATCTTTAAGTATCTCACCACTACTATCGGAAAGATCGTACTCCATTACTATTTCTTCAAATCGACCCGAATCTTCTCACTCGAACTTCCGCAAGAACAAATTGAAATTAGGTCAGAAAACAGTGAAAAGATCGGAAACTGATTAAAGAGTGAAAAATGAAAGAAAATTAGGGATTTGAATGATGAACATCGGAAAATTAGGGTGAAAAAAGAGGGGAAACAGAGATTTGGAGGGAGAAATTGATACGAATTAGGGTTGAATGAGGAGAGAGAAAGAGAAAGAGGGCGGTGGTGTTGAAGGGTTGAGAAAGAACGCGGACTTGAAACATTTTTAGTTAACTCTTTTTTTTGTTTTTCTTTTTAGTTCATAAAATTTCTCAGTTCCGCTGCGTTGAAGTATATCACTTTGTTTGCTTGAGTTTCTTTTTTCCCTCTTGAAGAGAAACCACATTTGCTAAATTAGAAGTGTGTTAAAAGGCTTTCACAAACTTCCTGTCAAAAAAAAATAAAAGGCTTTCACAAACTTCCTTTTTCTTTGGCTAATGAGAAAACTTTTTTTTTCCTCACTTTTAACTTTTTTGAGCCTTGATATGGGGTTCATATAGTGCATAAGTGTTGCTATATTAGGAGGTGCAAAAACCTTAGTTTTCATGTTCTATTGGATTTATTACCATCTCTTATTATGTTGGGAGGAATATGTAATCTTTAAAATATCTTCCCCAACAGCTAGTATTTCAGTCTTATTAACGAAGATCAATAATACATATGGGCATATGGCCCGAAACTTCTACGGGGTATTTCTCGAGCATATCTTCTGATGCAAGCTCAAGCTCTTGGGCAGCAGGCCCACTTGGGCTTTGACAAGGAACTTCTTAAACAAAGACATTTAAGTGGCATAGCGATCCCCGCTGAGGTGATGATTTTGACCTAATTCGTCAAGTCTATATTATTTATAGAGGTGATCAATATAGGTTTAGTCTGACTCGTAAATGGGTGAGTTTTGAGCACGACTTTTCGGTCCGTGGTACGAGATTCGAGCTGAGCCGGTTGTTTAGCAAAAAAATCAGACCACTAGAAACTTAAATATGACAAATTTTGATGAAATTTAGCTCGAGCCAAATTTGCCGGTTTTGGCGTTGGGATTTCGCCCCGAAATGAGCTACTTTTTTTCGCCAAAATTCGGCCTAGCCTATGATCACATGTAATTATTTACATTACGAAAGCTTATGAAACTGCGACTAATCTAGATTGAGCCAATGCATGCTATATAGTACTATTCTCCCCTGTAAATGTTGTTGATCATAAGAATCACAATTGAATTGCACTAAAATCCTATAACAAGCCAATTGAATTCCTTACCGAGTTGGTTCAGACGTGTGTAGAATTGTGTGAAGTATTCAAATTAATTCATAATAACAAAGTTGCAGGGGATATTACAAGTAAAGATTGAAAGATGAATTAAAGTAATGCTTGAATCAACGGGATAGCACAAAGTTGATACTATTCCTTGATTTCAAAAGCTGTTGATAACAAAATATATTAAACATATACCTACCTTACTATATCAGAGTCTATGGAAGAGAAAACAAAGAGACCTTCTCCAAACGATGAGTGATAGCCTGATAGGTGAGCCCTCATCGTCTACAAAAACCTTTAGGTATTCCAATATAAGTTTTGATAAACCCGTAACAATAAGTGAATAATTAGCCTAATAAAAAGCATAGCAACCGACTTAAATGAGTGTTTGTGATACCAAATGATGAGTGATAGCCTGATAGGTGAGCCCTCATCGTCCACAAAAACCTTTAGGTATTCCAATATAAGTTTTGATAAACCCGTAACAATAAGTGAATAATTAGCCTAATAAAAAGCATAGCAACCGACTTAAATGAGTGTTTGTGATACCAAGATATGTTATGTTTCTATACACACGTGACGACGATCACTAAAACAAATTAATTCCTCCAAAATGCAATGATCAAACATGTTTCGATTTTTACAAAACCAAATATTATTTATAACTTCAAAAATAATAGTATCAACACAATATATTTATATGGTTGCCATAAAAATATATCAACAAAATCACCAAATACACCTTCCAATTTGTGAAAATTCCATGATTCCAAATATCTCCACAATTTGACACATACTACCACACCTCCAAAACACCACACAAAAAATCCCCAAAGAAGTCCACATTCCCATGCCTCCACCTCCAAAACTCCCAAAATTTGCACAACGTTTAAGGGTGTGTTTGGTTAGTCACCGATTGAAATGAAATGCATTCCCATTTCGTTGGCTCACTCTCCTTCTCTCTATCATCGAACCTCTCTTTCTCTCTCCTCTTTCACCCCTCTTCGCCGCTCTCTTCAAAAGCTCCAAATTAGAAATCTTTCATTGATGGATTCACAACAGAGTTCTTCTGTTGAACAGATGACTGAAGATTTGAAGAATCAGAAACTTACCCATCAAAGTAATCGTACCAAATTGAAGCTTGAAGAACTTAATTGGGATCATTCGTTTGTTCGAGAATTGCCCGGTGATTCTAGGGTTGATAATAACCCTCGTCAGGTTTTTCTTTAATTCTATTACTTTGTTGTTTAGCTTAGTTAATTGGATATATGGGTATTTAAATTACTGATTTTGGTGATGTGGGTTGGTGTAACTTGGACAAATTAATTTGTTTTTGATTTGGGTGTTGTTGAGAGCATATATAAGTTAATTGGATATATGGGTATTTAAATTACTGTTTTTGGTGATGTGCGTTGGTGTAATTTGGACAAATTAAGTTGTTTTGATTTGGGTGTTTTTGAGAATACTAATCATTTCTTTGATGTGTTAGTAATTGAGAAATTGTAGTGACTGTTATTAAAATTGCATTTGGAGAATGTTGTTTCAATTGGAAATTGGAGTGAATTGGGTTTAGTCAAGACATTGTAGCTTCAAGAACTGCAATTTAGCTTGTGAGGGTGGATAAAGAGTTTCATTTTGCTCGCGCCGTGCGATGTTGCAGTTGCTCTATACTTGCTATGTGTGGGCATCTTATGAACTATACATGAACTTGATCTATTGGTTTAATGGAGTTTGCGAGCGAGTTGATCGGTTGTGAGGATCTTGTTTCTGACCTTGTGCATTGTGGGGGGGGGGAGGTTCCTGAAGCATGGATATTGGATTGACAGATTGCTTCTAGCATGTACGTTTGTTGCTAATTGATAGGATAGAAGGATTAGTTCACTCGTTTGTGCTTTTAAATACATCTATGCATGTTTGATGATACAGAAAGTGATTGCAACTCTTCCTAAGACCAGGAAGTGACTTTAGAAATCAATATAAGACGTGTGTTATTTCAGTAAAAGGAGCTTTAGAAACGAGTGGTACTCCTTATTGTAATATGAAATACTATATTTCACTGGTTAGTGTTAGATTTTATCATGAAGAAAGACTCAATTTTTGCTAGGAATGTGTTGAAATGCTCACTTATTCACAAGTTACTCATCTTCCTTAGTAAGGTTACATGGTTCACCAGAATAAAATAATATGACTTAAGATACGCACATATTTTGTCTATCTTGTTCATGACAAATACGAACAATATAGTTTCTTGTAATGTGGAAAAGATTGTGTCTTTAGTCTTAAATGGCAAAGGACTTATGAGAGTTGGGAATCACGAGGCACTACACGTCTTGTTGCTTACACTCCGAGCTGACAAAAGTTCATCTTTCAATAGTTAAGTTGATTTATTAGAGTTATGTTCTATGTAAAGTTTTAAGTATATCACTTTATTTTGGTTGAAAGAAACAAAGAAGTGAAAATGGTCATTTGTCTCAGCACCACCCTGCCTCTATGAGCTGTAATTATGGGTTGATAATGCTTTGATCTTGATATTGCTGTGTTGTTTCTTAAGTATTGTTTGCCTTCCAGGTTTTACATGCTTGCTATACAAAAGTTTCACCCTCGGTAGAGGTGGATAACCCACAACTTGTTGCATGGTCTGAATCAGTTGCTGAATCTCTTGAATTAGATCCTGCAGAGTGAGTATTTACTTCCCTGCTATGTAAAACTAAGCATAGTGCATATACATGGTAACTGGCCTTGATATTGTACATATCTGTACTTCTTATATGTTTCTTAATTTTGATTTTTGGTGATTGAGGATAAGGTTGTTGGCCTGACTCAGGGTTGTGAGGGAACTTTTCTTACTCCTATTCCAAATTTTGTCCATAAGTACATGTTTCTCATTTTTATCTAGTTTCTGATCTCTTGCTGTGTTGATCAGGTTTGAGCGACCTGATTTTCCGCTTATATTTACTGGGGCGTCCCCATTCTTTGGATCGTAAGTCAGCCACCTAAGCTGTTGCCTTTGTTAGACCTATGTGGGTATTTTTGATGACTTCTGCATTTCTCTGGCTGTTTTGCATTCTCCCTGAAGAAACATCTTTTACAGGTTGCCATATGCTCAATGTTATGGAGGCCATCAGTTTGGCACGTGGGCTGGTCAGTTGGGTGATGGTCGGGCAATCATGTTGGGAGAGATTGTGAATTCAAAGAAAGAAAGGTGGGAATTACAACTGAAAGGCGCTGGCAAGACCCCATACAGCAGATTTGCAGATGGGCTGGCTGTTCTCCGCAGTAGCATTCGGGAATTCCTTTGCAGTGAAGCAATGCATAGTCTTGGAATCCCCACAACACGTGCCCTTTGTCTTGTAACCACTGGGAAATTTGTCGTCCGAGACATGTTTTATGAGTACGTGCAGATCAACCACATATATGACATCCTAGTCTTGCTGTATCTTTCCATCATTTCTATACCAGTGTCCTCATTCTTACCTGAGTTGCATTTATTTTTGCTTTATTTACAAAGGTTGTCTCAAGCAGCTCATTAAGTGGTACCTGTCATTGTCTCTATCTGATAATTGGTAGGTCTGGTTCTGAGTATTAATTCAATGTCTAATTATGATCAATGCTGCTGTATACAGTGGTAATCCCAAGGAAGAACCTGGTGCAATCGTGTGTAGAGTTGCTCCTTCCTTTTTGCGATTCGGTTCATACCAGATACATGCCTCAAGAGGGAAAGAGGATCTTGATATTGTTCGGCTTCTTGCAGATTATGCCATTAAACATCACTTTCCCCACATTGATAATATGAATAAGAGTGAAAGTTTATCTTTCAACACAGGATTTGATGACCAGTCTGTTGTGGATCTCAGCTCTAATAAATATGCAGGTTAGTGTCTGTTGATGCATCTATCATTTAGTTAATGAGATTTTAAAATGCCTTTGTTACCAAGGCTAGGTAAATGCAATAGTATTTGTTGCCAGACCTTTTTAGAAGATTCTCTTTATGTGCCATGTTGTGGTGCCTTCGGTGTATATTTTTCCAGATATTTTACCACCTGAGGTAAGGTGATATATATGGCTGATTTGAGATTTGAGCCGAATAGCCAACCATGCTGTAGACTAGTAGACTGTGCAATGTTCTGTTTTGTGTTATACATATATGCATGTATTTTGAGGTGGCCACCCTGAATTATCGTCTCGTTTTGAACTAGCATGAAAGGATATCCTATTCCGGTCTTTTTGTTAAAAGAATTATTCTATTGCTCCCCTCCCTGGTCAGTTGACAAATTGAGAAGCTTCTTTATGGATTTAATTTTACCAGTACTCTGTGAATCTCATGCTTGACTATGTGTTTGTGCTGTAATATTTTTTTATATTGTACTTTGAGCTTTAGATGATCAGAAGTTCATGAAGAAGCTCGAGTGCTTGACAATTCAAAATCATTCTTATAAAGTAATGAGAAAATAGCTGATGTTTTTAATTATTATTAGAAGTTTTGTGGAATAATACCTGTTTCTTTTTATATAATTGGATCAGCTTGGGCAGTTGAAGTTGCGGAGCGTACTGCTTCATTGGTTGCTGGCTGGCAGGGGGTCGGTTTCACTCATGGTGTGCTGAACACTGACAATATGAGTATCTTGGGACTATGATATT
>NC_079205.1:65396031-65396210 GCF_026745355.1 Beta vulgaris subsp. vulgaris | reverse complement strand
ACATCATTCTGAAGAAATCGAAAAGTTGCCCAAGCCGATAAACATCTCTACTAAGAACTTGTTCACCATTCCCACCAGCAACTTTTCCTTCAAATAGAGCAATCTGGTTGAGCCCCACATCCCGCCCTTTACCAACCTGCAAACTAAAGTCAGATATAATGCTCCACAAGATATGAATA